>NC_058375.1:152607939-152735439 GCF_018350175.1 Felis catus
AAAGTGCTAGGCTAAAATTAACTGACAGCCAGCCTCCGATTTTTCTTCTAAAGCCCATCCCTTTCCTTCAACCATTGACTAAGGAGGTTTATTCTGCATGTTTATAGGGAATATGCAGAACCTATCCAGCTTTGAGTATTAATACTAATCATACAAAAGCTGACTGTTTAAATTGAATCCCAGGATGTCAGTAAGAGAGCAGTCTTTCTAATTTCTGGATACTTCACAACACCTTAAATATGCCAAGACTCATATTGTATTTGGTATTTATTTTCTAAATATGTTAGACATGGGATCGTGTTTTAAAAATTAACAGTATAAATGCGTGAAAAAAAGCATAAAGAGTCTTGTTTAATAACAAATAAGCCATATGCGTCTGCAGTATAAAAAAGTCAATTATAAACTTTAAAATAGTTTAAAATGAATATACACAAACTACTCGGCCATGTGTTAATAAAACCGCTTAAAGGATACAATATGCAGACTTCGATGTGCTGTGCTTATACTTAGAGGCAAGAAGGAACATGGTTCAAATTCCTTTTCCTCCTATAATTTTAAAATTTTACTTTGAAAGAAGAATAGGCTCTGCCTTTTAAAATTGGCCCAGGAGGGGCAGCTGGGTAGCTCAATCAGTGAAGCATCCAACTCTTGATCTTTGCTCAGGTTATGATCTCACGGTCTGTCGGTTCGAGCCTCACCTCAGGCTCCACGCTGACAGTGCAGAGCCTGCTTGGGAATCTCTGTCTCTCTCTCTGTCTCTCTCTCTCTCTCTCTCTCTCTCATTTATTTATTTATTTATTTATTCATTTATTTATGAATAAATAAACATTTAAAATAATAAAATAAAACGGGCACCTGGGTAGCTCAGTTGTTAAGCATCCGGCTTTGGCTCAGGTCACGATCTCATAGTTTGTGGGTTCAGGCCCTGTGAGGGGCTCCACACTGACAGGAACGAGCCAGCTTGGGATTCTCTCTCTCCCTCTCTCTCTGCCCCTCACCAACTTACACGCGCTCTCTCTGTCTCTCTCTCAAAATAGATAAATGTAATGAAACAAAACTAAAATAAAATTAAAAAAGAAATAAAATAGGCCCAGGCGTTTCAAATGGGAGGTGTGAGAGCGGTGGCCTGTGAGAACACTGGTATCTGGAGGGGAGGCGACAAAAATGTTCTTCTACATTCTTGACCCAAAGCATCATTGGTATCACTTTTTTTTTTTTTTTACATTCAAAACAGAAAACACTAATTTTCATTTCTTTCTTTCTCTTTGTCTCAAGTTTTCTTGCCTGCTATCTGTTTGGCTTATGGATTGACAGTTTTGGTAGGCGAATACTGCCTAAAATGCATAGGATAGTGCTTTTAAAACAAATAAATTGTTATGCAAGTCTAATAACTGTACTTCAGTTGTAACCATTAAATCATGAAGTATCTATCCTCCTTCTGCTTATTTGATTATCTCAACACATTCTGAGCCCATGACGTTAATCTTGCTTGAGTAGATATAAGTGACCAGAACTTTTTTTTTTCTGAAACCTTTCTGTTGCCCACACACAGAAAGACTACAATGCACGTATATTACTAACACAACATGGCATATATCATGGCTGACATATGTGTACACACACACATCAGTTGATCAATTGTCGAAAAACTAGGTAGAAAGTCCACCATCAGGAGCAGCAGAGTGCATGGGTTAGAGTGTAGATTCTGAAGCCAGATTCCAAATTTTGAGTTTTCGCTTTGTCCCTATGAGCTCTGTGATTTCAGACAAATCCCTGGACCTCCATTTCCTCATTTATAAATGAAAATGACATTGTTACCAATCCCATGAAATGTTTTGGAGGGTCAGATAATTTGGTAATATGAAGCCCCGATACTTACAGTCACTGCTTAGTAAATATTCTCGAGGATGTTAAGTATTATCATTATCACTATTATTATTATTAATTATATTAATTGCCTATTAGACACAAGACAGAAGCACAGGCAAGGTTTAAATAGTTTTTATCACTAGACACTTTGTTCTACAAATATGATTCATAGCGTAGACAACAGACCGACCTGGTATTGTGTGAAGGATGTAACAAAAGTCTTCGTACTCAAATTTGCCACCCTATCTATGTGAACTTGAGCAAGTCACTTCAACTTTCTGGGACTTGCTAGTCTAATCTATAAAATGAAGAGGTTGAAATAGATGATTAGTAAACTCTTTCTAAACCCAATGATAGTTTCCTTTGTCATTACTCAGTAACAATTTCCATTTTTACAACTTGATAATGCAAGGTTTTTAAATTTCCAACATAGAAGTGTCCCAAACAAGACATCCATAACTTCTTAGTTTGTGCTTTGGTTTCTTGAGTTTTAGGGGAGGAGGGCATAAGAACAGTTGTATGACTTTCACATGAAGGGAAGGTGACCGGACTTACAGAACATGGGGAAATTATCTTGGGTAGACGTGGCCCCTAAACATAAGCTACATGTGTTTCCCATCAACTTCAAGATCTGGCATGTTAGAAACCTCCCAGCCAACTCAGCAAAGGAAGGAAACCTCAAGCAAAAAACATTAAGTCTTCTAGAAAGCTGACTGTGGTCCTGAGAATCATAATGTCTTTCTAGCTGGAGAAAAAAAAAAAGAACAATGGAAGAAGAAATCAGACCATCTTTTTCAGGATCAAATGCAGTTGCCAAAACTGTGTGGCAAAAAGATTTGAGTAGAACATATCCCGTGTTTTCAGTAAAGAGAAAAGAATCAAGAATCTTCTGTGTATAAAGCAGGCTTAATAATTTGATAGATTTGGTTTTCTAAATTACTTAGAATGTTTCCTTCTCTTGCTTTCAAGTTAAAAACCTGACCAAAATAGACACTGAAAAGCACATGCTTTTGTGATGACAGGTAAATATATGTCTTATTCTTTTCCAGACACAGAACCTTGCATAAGGCAGAAGCCTGTACTTTTCAGAAACTAAAGCATATCAAATGGCATTAGAATCTATTGGCTAATTAAGCTTGGGTGTCATACCAATCTGGGTTTGCACTTGACTATGCTATTGTTCTACCTGTGTAGAACCATAGCCATCTTTTCCTTCGAAGGCTCATTTACTTATTGGAAATATAGGAATAATAATAGGGTTGTTGTGAGATAAATTAAGTGCTTCGTAGGAGATTATTATAGGGGAGACCTGAGATTTCTTCATGAAAAGAACAGGAGAATGTGACAGAGCAGCAAACCCAGGCTGCATTAGAGGGTTATGGTATCCAGATAAGGGAGGTAATGCTCAGGCATTGGAGGAATAGAGTCTGATGAAGACTTAGGAAAGAAGAATAAATGTACAGCAGACAGTCATTATCCCTCAATAGCTAAAATGGTACAATATTTGAAAGGGAGAATACTAATTCTGTACAATTCTAAAGGCCATATCTTTTTTTTTTAATTTTTTTAATGTTTATTTATTTTTGAGATAGAGAGAGAGACAGAGCATGAATGGGGGGGGGCGGTCAGAGAGAGGGAGACACAGAATCCGAAACAGGCACCAGGCTCTGAGCTGTCAGCACATAGCCCGACGCGGGGCTCGAACTCACAGGCCGCGAGATCATGACCTGAGCCGAAGTCGGCTGCCCAACCGACTAAGCCACCCAGGCGCCCCATCTAAAGGCCATATCTTGAACAAATAAAAGAAATTAAGAGGAAGCAGATTATCCCACATGTAAATTTGTTAGTCAGGGTCTAGACTAAACTGCTATAACAAAGAAACCCCCAGATATAGTGGCATTAAATGAGATGTGATGGTCAATGATCGGGAGATGCTTTAGGGCAGTAGAAAGTTCTGCTCTATCACGTCATTCAGGTATTCAAAGTGGGCAATCAACTTAGCCATCTTCATCACATGGCCCCATCTCTCAATCCAAACTTGTTGCCTTGTTCCAGCTACCATTATATTCAGGATGAACACCTTTGTCTTTAATGGCATGACCTAGAAGCTGTCAATGTGGTTCCCTCTAAACTTGATATCATAATTCAAAGAGGTACCTATTTTTAAGATAAATATAAGTGAAATGTTAATCAAGTTGCAGACCACAACTCAACAAAAACTCATGGTATTATTCATCTAACGTGTATGTTTTTAATGGCAATTAAGAGTGTAAAAACAAGTGATAAGATTATTTTTTAATATATATTTAGGTTTAAAAAAATCTATAGCTACTGCTTTCTGTAACTATTAAGTTATATGAGAAAAAAAGAATCTATTATAAATATCTATTACAAATAAACCCTGATTTTAAAAACAGGTAAAAGTTTCCTCCAATGAGATTATTCAATTTTCATTAGGGGTAACATGGAAAGGATAAAAATGAAACCTTAATATTGGCTGAATTTTTCTGGATTACAGTTTTGTTACTTCATGACAAAGACATGATTTAAGTCAACAAAATGAGGTAGAAGGGGGGAATCAAGTCACATTTGTCCGATTCTTTCTAGTTATTATTTCTTTAAAATTTGGACCTAATTGGAGTTCCTAAAGTCTTAGAAAGCTGACTTTAAAACTAAAAATGAAACTTGAATTAAAACTATAGAGTGTTGGGGTGTCTGGCTGGCCCAGTCGATAGAGCATGTGACTCTTCATCTCGGGGTCATGAAGTGGAGCCCCACGTTGAGTCTAAAATTTACTTAAAAAAAATGCAGAGTGTCTATATGAAATGTTTTGAGGGATTAGATAAAACAATAGTTGTTGCCCCCAAAGCAAAGGTTAAGCCGCTGAAAACAGGCTTGATTTAGAGTTCCACCTAGATCTTCAACCCGTCAATTTTGTGCAGTACACAAACTGCACAACCTTATACAGCAGCCCTGAATCAGTGTTTTGATTGAGCAAAGAATTAAATTAAATGTAAATCTTTTCATCACAGGGTTTGTGATGTTTCTAATTAGTGCACTTATTTCTTCCTAATGTAAAATAGAAAATTGTGGCAAATAAACGTGATTGTTACCTGGGTTCATTTTTCAAAATAATAACAAATTCAATAAGAATTTCAAAATAACTCAAAAGATAGATTCTTCACCACCTACACCAGTTAGGGGAATCTTTGCTTTCACTAGGGCTTTATTTTGTAAGAATCAGGTCTGTGTTAAAATGAAACTTAATGCCATTTGCAACTACGTGGATGGAACCAGAGGGTATGATGCTAAGCAAAATTAGTCAAAGGAAGACAAATATCATATGACTTCACTCATATGAGGACTTTAGGATACAAAACAGATTAACATAAAGGAAGGGAAGCAAAAACAATATAAAAACAGGGAGGGGACAAAACATAAAAGACTCTTAAATATAGAGAACAAACAGAGGGTTACTGGAAGGGTTGCGGGAGGGGCGGAAGGGCTAAATGGGTAAGAGGAATTAAGGAATCTACTCCTGAAATCATTGTTGCACTATATGCTAACTAACATGGATGTAAATTGAAAAAATAAATTAAATTTTAAAAAGAAAATAAAAAAGAAAAAGTTTTAAAAATAAAAAACGAAATTTAAGCTCTGTTACATATTGAGAAACTTATCCTTAGCAATTATATTGACTGTTTCTCCACAATGCAAGTTAGTTTACTCATATGAAATCCATACCTTTATTACACTGATATACTATATTGAGAGATGAATTATACAAATTTGCACTTGAATTTTAAAAAGCTATGTGTGTGTATTTATGTGTATGTACACATGCATGAGAATTTCTTTCTCTTTAGAATAAACAATAATAGAGAAAATTTGTCATTTAATTCTAGACTCAGAGCTAGGTAATCTAAAAGAGATTTATTTCAAATAAGTCACAGGGATATAAAGTACAACCATGTATATAGTCATAATATTGTAATAACTTTGTATGGTGACAGATGGTTACTGGTCTTCTCATGGTGATCATTTCTCATTGTATATAAATGTCAAATCACTATGTTGTACACCTGAAACTAATATAATATTCTATTTCAACTATATTTCAATTAAAAAAACCCAAAAATGTCTATTACAAAGACACAGATGAAGTGCAGGACAAAAAAATAAAACAACAAAAAAATATTTACTTCTAAATAATATAGACAAGTGTTTAGAATGAAAATCAAATATTTTTTTTTAGAATTTTTCAATTTGATCGCAAATTAACACATTCATGTTTCCATTGTTTCATATAAAAATGTCGGAAGTACTCATGAAAAATTGTGCTTCATGTGTGATTAAAATGATTTATTTCTACTTCTAATTCCATTTACTTTAATGAAATGCTAACGTTAAAAGAGAGAGCAAGGCTTTAGAAGCTGACAGGAAGTTTAGTTTTCAAGTAAAATCATGGGATTGGAGCACATGCTTGTCTACACCATGATCACTGGCATTTACAGGGAGAAATTTGTGCAATGGGCAGGAAGATTATTGCTAACGCCTTCCAGAGATCATGAGGCTTGCATTTAACAAACATAACTTTATACTTTCAAGGCCATCCTCTGGCTAAGAGTCAGGATATAGCCCTTTGGCAATTAGGCTGGGGACGCGGGTTATTGACTGACGTACCATGAAATACCACCAAGCCTTAGAAGGATGGCTCACTGCAGAATATGTTAACTAAACAGACACTTAATTGGGACAGTAAGATCTCCATGGCAAATTATAATATGTAATTTACGCCATTCATGTATCTCCTGCAAACATTCTAATAAAATGGATTATTCTCTAACACTAAAAAAAAAAAAAAAAAAAAAAATCACACACTGCTAAATCTTATACGAAAAGTGCAGGACTTATCTCTACCCGTGGCTTTGGAATTTTCATTACCAGTATTCTTCATTACCAGTATTTGACTTCCATTCAACATTTAATGTGCATACTGATATTTTTGTCTTGGCATTTCCCTTATAAGACTTAGCTCGATAGCTCTTTCTGCACAAGATTGCCTAAATGAGTGGCACTCGACTTGGAAGGGGGAAATGGGTAATCAAAGTGTCTACAGAGCTCTTCTTATCTGCTTCCTACCTCATACCAACTTGCCCAGTTTAGCTTAATTGATGTCTTGTCCTGGTAACTTAGGAACAGGGAAGGAAATGTACAGATGTGGCCATTTTAACCCCCATCAAAATTCTCACTTCGATGAATTCTTGAGTTTCTCACTTCTCATGGTGAGTGGAAGGAGTTTAATATGTGATATTTCTCCTCCCTCTCTACTGTTGTTGGCAGATTTACAGAAACGAGCAGGTCTAGTCCACATCTAGGTGAAGATTGCAACCAGGGTCCTCTCACCCCTTGAGAGCAGAACATTCCCAAGTGCTGGAGCTCAGAGAGTCAGTACCGTCACATTGATCCTGGCTGAAGGGAGAACACCATCCCACCCCAGCATCCACCCAATGGGTCGGGCTCTCACCTGCAGGGTTCCAGACTATAGACCTTTCCTTTTTTCTTTCTTACCGAACTTCTCTAGTATAACTCATATACCCTTTGGATTATGATATTAAGCTTGCTAATATCAAAAGTTAATTCACACTATAGTTTAGAGGTTGACCATACTTTGCAAGTTTTATTTTTCCTCAGGGCATCAAAATTTCAAGAAAGACTTCCAGGGATATAATTCCCTAGTTGTCAGAGCAAATGTCTAGTGGTATTCCAACCAATAAGTAAGATCAGATATTTGGAGTGACATTTTAGGTGTTTTAATGGCTCCTACTCCCTATGCCATGGCACATATTAGTTCTGTTTAATGAGGTTCTGCTAGATAAATTAGAAATAAAATATCATTAAATAACCTACTTGTAAGGTTGGTGCTGACCCAGCAGCATGCAAACAGTACTTGCTTCTAAGTCTAACTTTCCCAATCCAAGGTACAAAGTGTTTCTCACCTGAGTAACTTAAGGATCATTTATTCCACAAAAAAGCTTTGTGGGCCTTTTACGGCCTATGCCTGAACTAGTTTCTGATGATTCAAAAGTAAATTATACATGATTCCTAACTTGGAGTATCTCATGGTTCAGCAGATACAGATATGCCTGTATATATTATATTACATAGTATATTATATATATTATTACAAGGCAGGTTATAGAATTACTTAAGGCAACCCCTCTTATAACTCTTCCTGTGTTAGTGAGGTTGCTTATTTATCGTCTGCTCCTTGCTCACCCCCAATCTCCTTGTGGCCCAAGATTGTGTCTTACCAATCTTTTTAACTATTTGTACCTAACTTCAGGATATAATACACATTAGATAAGAAAGGCAGGTCTACCATTCCATATTATGGATAGAGAAATTGAAACTCAGAGACTTTTTTTTTAAGTAGGCTTCAAGCCCAGTGCCGGGCCCAGCATGAGGCCCAATGCAGGGGCCCAACATGGGGTCTGAATTCAAAACGCTGAGATCAAGACCTGAGCTGAGATCAAGTCAGATGCTTTAACTGACTGAGCCACCCAGGTGCCCTGCTAGTGAGAGATTTTGAAGACTTTTTCAGAAACTGTTAAGATCAGAGATGGGTTCAAATCTAAGTCCTTTGGCACACACACAAAAAATGCTCTTACCTCAACATCATTTATCTGTTGACATTCCTTTTCAGAAATCAGCCTGATAGCAATGTACATAGAAGCATGAATTCTAAGCACATACCTACAGTCATTTCTAGTAATCTACAGATCACCCAAGTGTAAATTATCTACTTCCTGGCTTATCTGTTAGAAATGATTGCTATCAGAGCAGCTTCCGTTTGCCATCTACACACCTCTGAGCCTTTTCCCTCTTATTATGACTTGCACAGGAAATGCAAACTACTGAGATTCTAATATTAGCCTAGATGCAACATAATTTAAATAATAAATATAATACACCCCAACCACTGCCAACTGACGGACGTCATCCAAATTTAATATAAATGGCTTTTAACAGATGCACCTCTGCATTAAAACAGATAATTTACAGTTTATTGCACTTACTTTGTTGTAATTTACATTCAGAGAATCTGTTTTGGATAGGGGTACTTGAGAATATTGCTGTGCATTTTTCTTTCTGAAGCAGCCCTCCCCCAGGTGATACTCTATAACCTTCATTGTTGGAGGTTCAAAAACTCGTGTAGTCTTAGAAGATAAATCTGGGAAATGCAGCCATCTACGTTCAAATTTTCAAGGGATGACTCCATTGTATGGAAAGGCTGGCTAGTGATCTGTCGATAGTAACGTTTCTAGGTGAGCGGTAGCATCTTTCCAAACACAGAGCAAATTCTAGCTTGCCACAAGTGGCCATTTCATCAGGAAACAATTCTCTAGACTTTTTAGACATTACTCATGTGATTCATTTTTCAACATGTAAGCTCCCAGGTATGGCTGCAAAAGACTAATCATAACAAAGCTATAAAAATTAAACAGAGAAAGAGAGAGAGAGGAGAGAAATAAGCATCTGGTGACTTGAAACAAACAACCGACACAAAACAAAACGAAACACTTTTCCCTCCATTTCTTGTATCCATTTTTTCCCTATCCCATCCAGATGGAGAGCACTACAGGATACCCTGACAGTGGTAGAGACCTCACCAGCACAGTGTGCTCTTCTGAAGAGCACTGGTAGAGTTTTCATGAAGACCTAAGAAGACACAAAGTCTTTTGTCCCTTCAGGATAAAAAGTACAGTGCGCTTGACCATGAACCTGTCATTGTAAACCTTCAAGGTTTTAATCTTACACGTAATAGAGTTTAGAACCGGTTGTATAGTTTTGCCCGGAATTCAGATTTATGTTATGGTCTCCTACGGACATCCTAAAACGTACTCAAGTGACAGGTTGTCGATGACATATATTATTAATACAACGATTCTAACAGGTATATGTATAATGCAAGCCACTTTGGTAAACTACTACAAGAACTCCTCCCATTCGATGCTAGAGACAGGCAGTTAAACACAGATAGGAACCCAGCTGATTAAGCGTCATCTTGTTCTCACTGAGAAAATTCGGTTGTCTCCAGACAAGCACATGCAAATTTTGGAAAGAGAGAAAAAGAGAGAGGAAGAAAGAGAAAGAGAAGTATATACTCAAGGTTCTTTCTAAGGCTGTATATTTGGGATGAGATAATTGCCCTTCTGTTGTATGGTTCTGGAGATTGCACAGCAAAGACTAAAAAACGCCAACATATATATTATAATGACATACAGCAAGTTGTAGTCATTAGTTGGGGAATAGAATGAGTAGAGTATGTAACCATTAAAGAAAAAGACAAGATAAGAACCATTAATTAAGTAGTATTTAACCTCCATTTACATCAGCTGTGTGTAAGAGCACCCCAAAACTGATATTTTAGCAATTTAAATAAAATCATCGATAAAAGCTTCAGTGTCAAACCACGTAGCCCTTTATTTTTAGTGTAGCATTTGTTCAACTTATGGAACTAATTTTTTTCTCTCTTTAGTGTTTGCAGAGAAGATTCAGGGGATCATTTCAGAATGTGGTGTGGCTCTGCCACCCTGGGTTTAACCGAGTGGACAGATTCCGCACAGTAAAATGTTCTAATGTGATGATATACCACTGCTTCTAGACCCAGTGACAAGATGAAAGTCCAAGAACACGCATAAAACACCCATGAAGAAATGACAGAGCTTGAAGTCAGTTTGAATAATTTCTGAATCATAAATTCACGAAGGGCGGAGGGAGAAGAAAAGAGAAAAGGAGAAGCCAGGAGGAGGGGAAAAGGGAAGGTGAATGGCTCATACCAACCACCTCAAACACTAAATTTAAGAGTTTTATGCACATTCATATTTCCTCCTGACAGGACTCCAGGTATATATCAACTGACCCACAATCACAGATGCATTAGAAGCTCTGCTTCAATTGTGTCGAGAGGGGAGTGTGTGCCCAGTTTGGCACTCATGCGTTTTTCACTTTGGCTACGTGTATACTTGTCACGTGCACAGCGGTGCATAATGGAAAACATGCACTGTTCACAATGACTTCTTTCAACCTTCATTTTGTTTCCCGAGATATGTGCTGCCTGTCTTTGCTCCTGCAGAACATCACTGTTTGATGGGAGCTCTGTAAATCTATATTTAGGGACTGAGATACACCCTTTTCTCCCAACACCCTCAGGACAGCTAAGATCAGCACTTCTGTTAATAGTTTCCAGGTTTGAACTCTGGGAAACTAGGCTACCCCTGGAATTTACTTTTCCCCACAGACAAATACAGCTTGAGGAATACAACAAAACCCACCCTTCTTGATTGGCACGTCCAGAAAGAAACTCTTTTGTATTTTTGACAACTGGTCAATATTTAAATTGGAAATTAAGATGGATATGCTATTAAAAATATGAAGTTTTTTTAATTAAAAAATTGGAAATATAATGTGATGATACACACCTAATAGAAAAGGCTGCCTAATGGTCAAACATACCATTATGGCATTTGTATGTCTTGCCTGGTGGTTCTTTGTGCTACTATGCACGTAATGTGCCCAGAAGGCCTGTCATCTCCCCCGCTAGACCGAAGCAGAAGCCAGACACAGGGTCTAGAACATTGGAGGCTTTCAATAAATGTCTAATGAATTAAACTGAACATCAGCAGCCTCTTTATATATTCAGGTCTGACTCCACCTTTCTTGACTGTCTTTATAGCTTAGTTAGGAATGCTGAAGAAGATAGGCTTTTCCATCCCTAGAACTGAATGAGGGTCAGGGGAGAAAAATTGTAAATAGAGAGGAAAGAGAATTCTGCAACCAACTCCCTCCTGCTGACTCTGATTCCTACAGGTTCCTGGAAGTCAGCAAAAGACTGGGAGCAGGCTACCTCCACATTGACTTGCAAGCTGAGTTTTAATATTAAGTATTGTGGCAGATATTAGGAAGACCTAAGAAGCACAAAATATCTCAAGAGCTAAGCAGAGGTACTTCTTGTACTAAGGTGATACATACATTCACATATATATGTATATGTATAGGTATACCTTATATATATGTGTGTGTTGTTGGCTTTATCTGAAGCTAAGTTAGATAGCAGAAAAAAGCAAACTAGACCTTGAACAACTGTTACTTGATGAGCTGAAGTTGGAACAATTATAAACAAGCGGAAGAAAATCCAGGTTTAAAAGTGCTTTAACTGTAGCTTGAAACAGTATGGTAAGCGCCCTGAAGTCAGCACAGCTTTCTGGAATGAAGTATGCCTCTTGGAACAAAAACGTTTCTGTAACTCAAATTCTGTATACCTGCATGTATTATTTTCAATACACACTCTTGATAAAGGGTTCTTGAAGGTATAAGAAACCTTAAATAGTACTATGCAAATGAAAGACTAGAGGGCAATTAGAATGTGCAAGTTTGTCATTTCTGCTTTAAAAAGAAATGTCAGAAATATGATATCTGTAACGATCTGACTTCCTGAAAGGAATCCGATTGCAGATAAAGGAGCTTTGCTCTAGAAGCAAGGGACGTATAGCTTGAAAAATATTGATTTATATCGAACACTTAGAATCACATTAAACATCACTCCCCCAGAAATATCAAGTTAATTATTGATAAACACTCTGATGTTACCATCAGGCTCAATAGCCAGGAGCTCAAGTTCTGTTTCTTGGTGACCTTCTACATCAATAGCTATTCAAATGTACAGGTAGCTTCCATTTGAAGTTTTATTTATTTTGCTTTACGTTTCTCCTCCTTCAGAAGAGAGCACAAGGCCATTCTTACCTGCACCATTCCACAACGGTTACCTGGCACACATTACAAGCACATGGCCTGTGGACCAAATATAGCACACTGCTGTTTCGCTTTGGCTTCCAGGTGTTCGAAATGTGCGGATATCTTTAGGTCTGAATACATTATCCAGTTTGCAACTGTTCTTACCGCTCCCTATTGTTTTTACCTACGTATTTACAATTAACTTATGGATCCTTGTAGACATTTGAGCTGGTAAGCTCTAGCTTAGAGCTTGGACTTCCCCCTGATGCAAGGAATATTATTTATTGCATGCTATTCTTTACTCCACACTGGTCTATCCTTCACTTGACCGGTTCGGTGTAGCACTAAGTTTTTTTCAGGCATTCATTCATTGTTTGTTCAGCTGCTTCTAAATGCCAAGTTCTGTCCTGGGCACCGGTGACAAGGTAGTGCCTGCTGGCGATACATCGTGCCTGTTCTCACAGAGCTTCTATTCCAGCTCAGTGGCGACGAGAGGGGTCGTTGACAACAAATCAGTACATTCAAGTGATGACAAGTATTATGTAAACAAAAATGAAAAGGAAGGAGCTCAAGCACCACAGGGGATGCTACTTTCTACAGGGGACCAGGAATGTTCTCTCTGATGAGGTGACATCTTAGCACACACCTGAATGAAGTGATAAACACGCAGATATTCGGGACAGGAGCTTTCCAAGCAAACACAGATCTCCTCTGAGAGAAAGCTCTATCTTTACGTAAACATGTGAGAGCTTGTACCTCTAGCATACTTTTTGGTTGTCTTAGCTGAGGATTGAAGAAAACTGGTAGCGGTTTTATGCTTAATTTCATCATAATTTCTGTACTTTTTTTTTGAAACCAAGTAGAAAATAAATCAGTACTTTCCAAACACTTCTTTCAAGATTGCAACTTGACTCGATGCTTCTGCTATAACTGAAACAATGCCAATAGAATTTAGCTAATCTGGAGGAAAATGTCTATTGAAAAAAAGCTACTTATAGAAAACCCTTTTACCAAAACTCCCAAGGTTACTTTGAACAGTAACACTAATGACTAACAGACAATGGCACGATGATTTTAAAAAATGATGGGGGCACCTGGGTGGCTCAGTCGGTTAAGCGTGTGACTTCAGCTCAGGTCATGATCTCACTCACGGCTTGTAAGTTCGAGCCCCACATCAGGCTCTGTGCTGAAAAATATTGAAGGTATAAGAAAGGCACAGAGCCTGGAGCTCACTTCAGAATCTGTGTCTCCCTCTTTCTCTGCCCCTCCCTTGCTCACACTCTGTCTCTCTCAAAAATAAACATCAAGACACAGTGATATAGATTTCAGGGTAGACAAATAGACTTCAAAAATGATATATTTCCTTTGTGAGTATTATTAAAAATAATACAATAAATGAACATTCTATATACTCTCAAAAAAGGGAGTAAGTAATCGTTGTAAATGAATAATTAAGGAAGTAGAATTTTTGTTTTTTAAAAATAGCAATTATTTTAGAACGTTTAAGAGATTTAAGAGATTATCTTCATCAATGTCCTCTTTTGTTTTTTTAAAGTTTTTATTTATTTATTTTTGAGAGAGAGCACGAACGTGTGTGTGTGTGTGTGTGTGTGCAGTTGTGGAGGTGTGGCAGAGAGGAAGAGAGAGAATCTCAAGTGGACTCTGTGCTATGAGCACAGGGACTTCATCTCACAAACCGTGAGCCTCAGGTGCTCAATTTCCTTTTGGCCATTAAGAAAACTAAAACACTAGGAAGTACATGGCTTGTCCAAGGACAAGGAGCCATTGATTTGGCCAAGCTGGAACCTGAATTTATGGTTCTTAATCTGTAGACTAGTACCCTTATTCCCTACATACCACATTCTACTAGTGAATTTAAATAAATTAAATTAAATAAATAAATAAATAAATACTACTATGATACTTATTTTTCAGGTTATGGGCTAATCCCCAATGGCTGTAAAGAGCTCAACATTTTTTTAGTGTGTCCACCAAGCCTTGCCCTCCGTGACTACAGGAATGTGAGAGCATGTTCTATCAGGAAGGCTGTTTTCCTCAATACTAACACGGCTGTAACTCTCTGAGCCAAACACCCTGAGCCCTGGTTCGTGATTGGGAAGAGCTAGATTAATTTAGGACCTTCACCAATGCTTTAAAAAGGCATCAGTGGGACCTGTTGGATTAGAAGGAGGAGATCTAGGATTCAACACTCATTAGGGTAGAGTCTCAACCCTGCTCTGGATCTTTGCAGATGGCAATCATAGAAAACAGGAAACTAAATATCTGCCAGCTGGCTAGGTTTATGTGAAATCATTGGATTAATCAATCCAGTCTGATCCCCAGCTTGTGTATGTTTATTCATCATTTTACCACTACAAGAACAGCCATCAATGATTTCTTTGCTCATTTTATTTTTAAGTGAAAAACATTTCTAAGAAATAATATCTTGAAATATATTAGCTGAGAGTCAGTTATAAAAATAGCAATATAGAAGTAATTTTAAATAGTTCAAGTTAGTTTGATTTTCAAGAGTAACCTAAAATAATTTAGGCACTTGTTTTGCTTAGCCTAAAATTAAGTTATTGATTACTAAAAATTCTTACCACCATACAAGATGTTACTGAAATATGCTATATTGTACTATCTACATAATAGCATGTTATTACTCTTTGCACAGTTTCCATTAGTGACACAAATTGTCCAAGCCATAAGTTTGAATTTCTATATTGTAAACTAAAGGAAATGTACCAGTTGTGGATCTTGGCGTAGGTTCAGCTTAGTTCAACCAACATATATTGAGGCCCTACTAAATCCTAAGCATAGATAATGAAAATACAATTAAGAAATAAACCTTAACTCAAAGAACTTAGATTTAATTTAGAGTTTCAGTCAGAGGTCAGAGGCTCAATAATCTTATATTTGTTTATATTTTATTTAGGATTCGGTAAATATCATCCATCCAGAACTAATCCCACAGCAAAGGCCTTATGCCTTAGGTACAGGTTATGGACCCATAGAATCCCAAACATTTGAAGAAAGTGAAACACTATGTTGTGAGGAGGACATTTGGAGGGGAAGGGCTAATTTGTACCTAGTGGGCTGTCAATAAAATTCTGATGATTCAACAGTAACTCAGCTCTTTTGTTTTGGGACCCAAGGAAGTTATCTCTCACAGTGAAAAGCCTCCAGTGGTATCAGGAATCTCCATGCTGCTCCCTGCCCAACACATCAGGCCATGAGGTTTTATGCTACAGTCATGGCAAGGGATTCTGACATTCAAGTGCTGCAGAAGAGACTAGGAAGGGAACAGGATTCTGTGCAGTTCTATCAGCAGTGCAATCGGAAGTGCCTGGCAGTTGAATGTAAGAGCCATTTGAAATCAGACATTGCTAATTTGGGAATAGTCTAAACACAAACTTTACAAACATTCATAAGATTCATGTTAAGTTTTAGGGCATGCCCTTATCTTCTGTACCAAGCAGAACATTACAACTTGAGATATGACTTATTCTAGAAATTAAACTATAAGAAGAAATAGCCAACTCTCAACTTCTAAAGGGAAAATGTGACATTTACAAAAGTTTAGATTAAAAAACAAAGCTTAGTTTGAATATATATTTTAAAACCAAACAAGCAACAACTTTAAGAAATTCGTAAGACAGTCCCTTAAATTGAAAAATAGGATGGACGAGAAATGAAATATTCAGTAATGTTCTTTTGCTCCAAATAATTTTTTTTAAGTATTTGTGGTTTGGGGAAAGAGGCAATAATTGCTTTACTGAAATAATTGCTTTACTTTGTTAAAAATCTGTACATTTATATTTTGATATTTCTAAAAGCAATGTATATAATGCATATGATTAGATTCCATTAATAATAAAATCTAAAGGAAATCTACTCAAGAATAAAAGCTTTACAGTTGTTTTCTAAATGATAATGTCTTGAAGATTCTGAGTTATGGCAAATATCCTGAAATTGTAGATCAATGATACGAATATTCAATTAACATTTGTGATGATGCAATATGGCCTAACTGTATCCTGCAATAGCACCAGGTGTTTGAACATATATGGACAAAAAATCAGATACAATATAAAATGATATTTAAAGTATTAATAAAAATATAATATGAAATAATAGAAAATAGTAAAATTGGAGTCTACAATCCAGTTCCTCCACTTTATTATTATTATTATTATTATTATTGCTTAGTTTTTATTTCATAGTCATAAACTTAACTCTGCAATCCAGGTAGATGTGGAGGGGAGTAAGGAAAATATGGAACCCATAGAACTCCAGCAACAGCACAAAGGTTATAGGATATTTTGAGCCGATGGGGGCGGGGAGGGGTGCTCTCCTGAGCTGTAGAAGGAACGGTCTGGTAGTTAACATAAAACACAAGTCAAATTTATTAAATTTGTCCACAGTCAGCCCTGGTGATCTTGCTGGTCTTGCCATTCCTGGACCCAAAGCGTTCCATGGCTTCCTTAATATCCACGCCGTCTTACACCTTACCAAAGGCCACGTGCTTGCCCTCCAACCACTCAGTCCTGGCAGATGAAAAATTGGGAACCATTTTTATCGGGTCCGGCATTTGCTATGGACAAGGTGCCAGGACCCGTGTGCTTCAGGATGAAATTCTCATCATCAAATTTCTCCCCATAGGTAGACTTGCCACCAGGGCTCTTAGGGTGTGTGAGGTCACCACCCTGGCACATAAATCCCAGAATAATCCTGTGAAAGCAGGAAGCTTTATAACCCGATCCTTTCTTCCCAGTGCTCGGTGCACAAAAGTTCTCTGCCGTCTTTGGAACTTTGGAAACAGCTAGGAGACTCTGCCCAAGGGGTCACTGTCCAGGACATCTAAGAGCACGGGGGGATTGACCATGGCTGGGCAGCACGGGTGGCGGCAAAGGCAAGGCCCAGTTCCTTCACTTTGAAATTGAAGACCTCGAAGCCAGGTAATTTCTCTCATTCACTTTGACAGAATTATAAAATTCGCTGATGGAACAAAACTCAGCTTTTGCTGATGTTTACCACTAAAATGTGCCACCTCTGATTAGAGTACTGGGGTCAAAGAGTAAACTACTAATTAGTCCATGCTTTACTCAAAAATAATAACATTGTTTAGAATTTTCTAATAAGAATTTCTTTAAACATAATAGGCGTCAGTGGTAAGAAGTAAGAAACAAGAAGTAAGAGCAAGAAGCTTCTAGAAGAAGGAAAGGAGGAGATAGCAGAGGGAAATTTAATCTGCTTCCGTAGTTTGACCAATGCTGGGCCTCTCAAAAATTTAGCTTTGGGTCACTCAATTCAGACATCCTATCCATGATGCTAATTCAGTTAGAAACAATGATCGTCGGTGAGTGGAAAATCCTCAATATTGATTGAGACGGGATTTTTTTGAAGTGTTAAGTTTTATATCTAGTAAACATTGTAGAAGATAAGCTAATTTTGATGTGGGTAGATTGAATTAAAGTCCATAGGGGCTAGCATATTGAAAGGAAAATGAATTACCATATTTTGGAGGTTGTTTTCAGTTGGCAGTGGTGGAATTTGTAGCCACAGCAAAGACCCAGGGTAGGAGGGAGAAAAAGCACGATGTGAGATAGCATCTCCCAAACTAGCCCTATCACAATAGATTCAGTTTCCAGCCTCTCTCTGACCCCAGTGTTACCCTCAAATCCCACTCAGCTTCCATGCCGAGTTTTTTATTCTGCCGCTGTTTTCTCTCTCCATAGTTTCTTTCCAAACCAACATCCACGTTCCACTCATCAACCACTGCTTTAGAAAGCTTCGGGCTGGATGGGCAGGCATCAAGTGCTGGCAGGTGGTGTAGCTGTTAGCCAGCCTTGTGTATCACAAGAGATCTGATGCTATCAAATTCCTTTTCCCCCAAAGACTAAAGAGAGCAAGCCTTTGTGAGCATGCAGGAGGGGGATGAAAACAGTTTGTCTCCTGAGCGGCCAGCCTTTGTCATATTACAAATGAAATCACTTTGGAAATTTAGAGAATTAATATCATAATGAAGACGGTAGTACCCATTAGGGTGGTCTAATGTTGCTCTGGAGAAATGTGATGGATGCCCAGTGGCTGCAAACCCTTATTTGCAGAGAGTCACCTCTGCAGTTGCCATTATTAGGAAGATGTCTGAAGCAAAGGATCAGACACAACCATTGCAAGATGAGATAGTGTTTGACTGGTTTCCAGGGAACCGAAGGATACAAGCTTAGTTGTACCTGTCACTATGGCTCCCAGCATTTTTCCCCCTTAATGTCTTTTTTAGCTGTAGGAAGTTTCTCTTTAAAGATTCAGTGCTTTGCTAATGGCATAAAGTGAGTAATGGGGAGCATATAAAAATGTTATATAGATTACAAATGGATTCGGTCTATTTTAAGACAATGTGTGCCAGCCCTAAAGGACAATTTTATTTGGCTTTAGTTTTCTCTTGAAAATAAATTTAGCCAAACATTCTGAAATGGACACACCACTGGCATCCTTACGTTCATTTAGTTTTCTATGTAAAGTATCACCGGCTTTCCATGGCAGTATACGTGCCTACCCCAAATCTGATCTGCATTTGCTGCTCTTTTCTGCACTAAACCCCAGAATACAATACTTCCGGGAATTACCGTAAAATCTAATTGAATCATCGTTTCTGATACCCAAATGTCTCTACCTCTTGAACTGCTCTCCAGTGACATTGGTATACATAATAGGAAATGAGAGTTTTCCAAAACTCCATATCAATTCCAGATTAGATGAAAAAGAAGGATAATTTCCCTGAGAAAACTTTGGAATGGTGTAGAAGAAGGGAAAGGCTAAATATTTAAAGATTTCCTGGAAAGTAAGATTATGCCCATTTTTCTTCCAATTCACAGCTCGTCCTTTTGTGTCTCAGATCTGAATATAAATTCAATTTGTATTTCTTATTCCTGTGCCTGCCATTTACCGAGTAACATCTCTTCTCTGCAGTGTTTTTCTTCCAATATCTCTCTCTTTTCAAAACAGGTTTATAATGTGTTGTTTGTTTGTTTGTTTGTTTTTAAATTTGAAACTGCTGACACCCAGTCATAATCAATAATCCAATATCTCTCCCTTTTCAAAACAGGTTTATAATGTGTTTTTTGTTTGTTTGTTTTTTGTTTTTTGTTTTTTAATTTGAAACTGCTGACACCCAGTTATGAAACTGACATAATCACCCAGGTTTTGGAAATCTTGGTCAATGATAAATGGAAACAACTCAGGAATGATTCCCAATTCTTTTCCCAACATGAACAAAAACAAAATAGCTAAACTTATTTACTAACCAATTAGAGACCAAACTTGGACTATTCTAGGATTTGGTTCAGTGAATATCCAGGGTTTTTCTGTTGAGCTGCTTTTAATTTCCTGTTCTCTTCTGTATTCAAAACATTTTAGGACAGCCAGCCTAAAGGTCCAGTCAAATCTCTCTCATGTGAAATAATAAATGGGAAGCAAGGTTCAGCAAAAAGCTGAGCTAACTACTCTTTGGGTTGTCTCTGGTGCCTTTTGAAGGGGACACAATTAATTTAATTCATAAAGCCTTATTACCTTTACGAAACAGTAAATTCGATTTGCTCTCTAAACACAAAAACTTGCTGATCACCCATATGTAGCCTTCGCATGTTCGTGTTGGTGCATATTGTATTTCAAATCTGTATTTTATCGCATATCTTATTAGTCTTTAACTTTATCATGCATCTAAGTCAGTTTTCCCCGGCTATATTTAAGTCTTCTTAAAAACAATAAATATTTATCTTCACAGTACCTAGCCCCATGTTAGGCATATAGCAAGGACTCCATAAGTACGTGCTAAATGAAATCAAACTGGTGTAACCAGTAAATGCTATGAACTTCCTAAAACTCAATATAGATAAACAAGCCCTAAGTGTGGAAGGAAATGTATGTGGTCACTCTTCTGTACTGTTTTAAATTTCCTTCCAAACTGTGACATACATATCCCGTAATAAAGATATCCATCCTCCCTAAAGCAAATAAAAGGGTCCTAATGAACGTAATGGACCCCACTAGCATTCAGACTCTGCAAACGCCAAATGTGATCTTGGACAGAGAGGAATCTAATGAAAACAATCACATTACACATAGCTCTTCCCTGCTCGGTGCTCAATAAGTGAGCAGCGGGCTCTCTGTGTCTAGCTTACAGAAAACAGGAGGTAGCAGTTTGCAAGGAGCAGTGTTTTAATGTGATTGGACTATAACAGACAATCTATTTACAGCGTGCTCTGGGGAGCTTATAAACAAATGTTGAGTAATTTCAGCCAGCAGTAATTACCCTTGCAGCTGACAAGGATAGCATGAGACTTTCTCCTTCACCTTCAGCCCAGTCCAGAAGGCAGTGCACAAAATGCCACTTCTAATTATTTCTGCATTTCTATGGCTAAAGACCAAAGTATGTTATTAGAGAACATTTTAGAAGCTTTTTAAAAGCTTATTTATTAGGACAATTAAAAGTCATCACTATGACAGCAAATAAAAGGTTCCATTCTCAGGAATGCAGTATCAGATGAGCCTCTGCCCACTCACCTTTCAAGCAATGCGGACTTGTTTTGTGTTGTCTATTGTTAAGAGTCAAGACCACAGCTCGGTAATAAAAAGGAATAGTATCTGGAATGCATTCAGTTTAATTCTGAGATGTGCCTTTTACTCTTTATGATTTTCAAGCCATTTAGAGCATATAGCTGAAATTATTTCTCAAATGGCACAGAATTTTGAAATGTGTGTGTGTGTGTGTGTGTGTGTGCGTGTGTGTGTTCTGTGATTACAGATGCTATCGGTGATAAAATGCATGTGGTCCTACTGTCTCCCCACTTGTACCTCTCACAGATTTTTAAAGGATTTTTATCTGGAGAGGTCACTCATGTTGCATCAGTGTGACACAGACGTTAAAAATTCAAAGATCTAAAAATAAACCTTCGGCAGATAAGCTTCTCACGGAGGACTGAAGGAGTAAAACAATTATGCAGAGCAATCACCCTGAGCGTTTGTAATTAACAATCAAATTACTTCCCAGAAGTGTCCAACAAGAGAACTTTTGTTGAACATTTCTATACGTGCCAAACTACCCCAAAGTAATTGGGGAAATCAGTGAACTGTGGTATGTGCTGGTTCTCAAACACCACGGCCAGTTTGGCGTTCACCGAGCTTCTGTCCGCCTCAGTAAGTTCAGTTCAGAGCCCTACTATAGGAATTGACAGCCGATATCTCATCCCGCAAAGTATATTATTTACATTTTTGATACGTTACATTACATTACATTCTGTCATGTTGCATTTCATCAACAAGGGATAGAATGTTGCATAACTTCATATGACATGATGACAGATCTCTCTCTCTCTCTCTCTCTCTCTCTCTCTCTGTCACACACACGCACGCACACACACACACACACACACACACCACAAAACTTTTAGGTCAGAACTGTGGGTCTGAGGAAATGCTTTTGGATTTTGGCCCTGAAAGGATCCTAGGAGTATTCCAAGGATAACAAATGCCACGGGTCTGTCGTGACAATAACATCATATTGCCCTGCACAGTGATGCCTGAGCTTATTCGATATATATTTTGCCACCTGTTTGTAAATATTCTTAAATGAGTCGTTACGATGCACAGCGGACCGCAAAAACCCAGGTTCTGAATGTTAAACAACAATATGCTGAAACTCAACGTCCTTGAAAGAAACACCGAAAAACCCAGATTACGGACTTTAACAATAACACCATTAGATGCACGTGCCTACCCCTGCTCTGCTCTCATTGCCGAGACGGGGTTGGCAGACGGACAATAATTTGTCCTTGTTCTTGAGACTGGCAGGTGTCACTTTGGCCAGTGTGGGATGTGAGTGACAGATATCTTACAGCCGAAGAAATGAGAATGCAGAAATTCAAGAGCACCTCTGGGATTTCCCTGGTCATCTGTGGGCAGCGCGAGGGCAGAGCAGGCCTCTGTGCTAACGCAGGAGCCCTTGCGTCTGCTGCGGGCTGCCGCCCGTCCACGGCATTTTAAATAATATTTCTGTTAACAAAGGTGTGTTTCTGCTTTGATGGAAGCGTGCAGAGTGCGGCTCTCTAGGCTGTTCATTGTATACCAAACTGCTCTAATTGCTTTCCTGTGCTTTATTCAGAGATCTAGTAAAAAGCTGATTTCAGTGTGAAATTGCTTACAGATTTAGCAGTTTTGAACATGCAGGTTTTCACAGGCATTCATGTAATTTATCAAAAGCTGGAAGTTTGTTTTCCTCCTCTACCCAGAAGTGTCAAATTATTTCAGTTTTACAAAAAGGAGAGGAAAAACTTCTCCTTGGAAAGGAGGTGGTAATGGTAGGAACTAACAACGGCGACAACAGCAGAATATGCAACACAAAAGCAAAAATGAGACTATGTCTCTTCTACCTGGAGAGAATCAGGAGCTTATGTTTTATGTTTTCTTGTGTTCGATGCAATTTTTGTATATGCTAAGGAGAAATTACACATTTGAATGACAATGTAAAAAGAAAAAATAGCTGAGAAGCTTCAAACACATCTGCACTGTACTTTTAAATATGAATTTTTAGGGTCACCTTTCCCTGTGAGATAAAAGAAAAAGTTTTGAAAAGTATAATTATCCAAACACATTAATATGTAAACTTAGTGGTGTTTGAGAGCTATAACAAAAAAAAATGGTTAAAATCAGCAGACCATCTAAAGATTTCACAAACAAAATATTGTTCAAAATTTACAGGCAATATATTCAAGATGGTAAGGCGAAAATCACTTCCTTTAAAAACGTGACACAAACCTCTAAATGTACTTATTTTCCAAAGCCGTTTCTGGTGTGCAGATCACAAAGAAAGGGACTTCTCTTGTCCTAAGTCTGAGTCCTCCCTGACATTTACATACCATAAACACAATATTTGAATCATCCTTTTTTCTTGAGATTATAACAGTTATACTAAGACATGCTCTTGTCCATTACACTTGCAGAACTCATGGGCGTTCACTCAAACACAACTGATGTAGAGAGGATACATTTCTACAAGTCAAAATTTCTAAATTTTGTGACTGCTTAAAAGAATTATTATATGCAATGATATACAAGCAACATGAATACTAAGCTTTAGTTACAAGGATAGTTATCTGCCTTCATTTTCCATTAATTTCCTCCAGACCACTGCTGAAATATTACCTTGCAAAATGAAAATGAAAACCATATGTTGATTTGGGAAAACGTTAACGTCACAGTACTTTTCAACATTCACTGAAAGAGTTAACACGGAAACTATCTCCAAAGAGAAAGAAGATACATTTATTGAGATTGATGTTAGAATATGTTGTTTTGTATCATTTGCCAAATGTTTCGTTTTAAAATAATTACTTATGTTAAATAAATTGAAGCATGCATGAAAACAACATGATATGATGTTAGTAGCGTACCACAATTTTAGGAACAGGTATAAGATTTTCCCCTACGAATGGAATAAAGCCTCTACATAAAAACCAATAACATGCTGAAAAACATACAGTCGCCATTACTTTTTTCTCTACTTACTAATGAAAAGATAAATTGTTCTCCTTTGGAAATCAAATATTTCTCTAACCACCGTGTTTCTTTAATTAAACTGTATTCTTTATAGTGATCAAATATAATTAGCAGTAACAAGTATTTAATGAAAACAAACTGCTACTCCCAAACCTTTACTACATGTTTTGTTTAAATTCCATAGATGCTCCAAGGAACACTGTATCTCCACCACAAGCACAAATTCATGCCACCTCCCCATTCTGCCCACCCCCGTTTGCCAGGAGCCTTTAAAACAAGAGAAACAACAACAGCAACAACAACAACTTCTGTAATTCCAAGACTTTAGTTCAAATTAAATCCTGCCCCTCAGCTCAAAGCGGCTCTTGCAAAGAAGCTTACCACTTAGCACTTCAAATATTTTATACATTTTTTTTCCTTCAAAAATCCCATTTGGTAGCATCATATAATAAAGCATTACCCTGGTATCTTTGATTATTAGCAAGTGACCAAAATAAGAAGAAAAGTGCCCACGCTGGACTCATTGAAAGCTAGGTGCTATAGCAAGTCTTCTGTAATTAATTGTGAGTGAAAGGGGGTTTGGTTTTGCAGCCTCGTAAAACTTTTCCCACATGGCTGAACCCACGGTCAGAAGACGTTAGGCAACATTAACTGCCTGCACATTTCTGCAAGGCTCTCGAGGAACAGCTAGGCGCTGGGGCTCCAATCCTGAGAACCTTGGGACATAAGACATCAGCGTCTACCTTTCATCTTCACCGAGATTTGGAGTGGGTTCAGACCACAGAGGCTCCGTAATTCTCACTAATTCATTTGCTTTCCTGATTCACTTGGCTTGGGATAACCTGAGAATGATAATGAACCTGTGAGAGGAGCTCTTAGTCCCTTGCCTTTGAATGTGCTCGGCATGGATCTAGGGCTTTCTGTGAATCTTGCAAGAGGAAAAGAATCTTATTAGCACTGATTGCTAGTCGTAAGGTTTCCTCTAAAAATTGCTCTTGTGTTTTAACTCTTGCTCGCTTCCTGCAAAGCAGAACAGTGGTGGGGGTGGGGATGGGGGTAGGGAGGGTTAGATTCTTTATGCAGATGATGTATGTTTCTGGACGCTAGGGTGGTATTTTGGGGGTGTGATTTAAATCAAATCTTAGCAGCTGGTTTTTTGTTATTTCCCAAAAAGCAACTTCGGTGTTTCCTACTCTTTACTGCAACTAATACCAAGTGCTTTTGTCATTTTCCATAGGTAAACGCACCCTTGTAACAGAGAGGTAAAGTTTTTTTGAGGAACACCCAAGGCCTCTTTTTTTAAAAAAAAAAATCATTTTCAGGCTTCATTTACACAAGAGTTGTCAAGTTCACAGGCATTTCCCGTGGTTTTGGAATTCTGTTGAATTGGCACTTTGCTTTTACAATTAGTGTGTTGTGGGCCTTTAACTTCCACCTAGGTAAGAATTTGTGCTTGAGATGAAAAAGTCAATAAATGAACTGGGCAAAGTGGTGTGTTTTAGCGAAGCAATAAAAAGGGCAATTTGGGTCTACTAGTCTAACGGAAGGTGATCATTCTTTAGATCTTGAGATACTAAACTACTGACCAAATTATTCCCTTGTTCGGTTGTAATTGTTCCTGCACATTGCGGTTGCACAGACCCTCCCGGGCCACAGGCCAACCGAAGTTATATGCAGCAGTTGCGATGAAATGGATGCACCCAGGGGCAGAAGAGGGCTTGACTCAAGAATTAGAAAGGGATCTTGCCGGCAGAGCTGAGTGCTAACACACTCTGGTACTTTACAAAAGGTGTGTAACCTCCGAGGTCGTGTGCTTATCCCCCATGTGGGGACTCTCTTATCAAGATTTTAAATTTCCTCCACAATCCGAGTGAGCAGAGCAACCCGTGACATCCATATGGAATTAGTAATTGGGTCGCAGGGGTGGTGGTCCACAAACCTAAGCTCTAAGTCCTCACCACGTTTTGAGCAGGTGGAATACCTCTTGCTAAAACAGGGGAGAGCTTTACAGCCCACACAGTCCAACTCCAGGGATTTTAAAGATGAGAAAACTCAGGACCAAGACGGTTGGGAGATCCGTCCAAGGTCAAGCAGCTGTTTGGTGGTAGAGGTAGGAAGAAAATTCAGTGTTCAGATCGCAAGTCCAGTGCTGTCTCAGACTATGCACAAAGAGTGCTAAAATTTCCATACAAATGTCTTGACATTACAGTGCACATGTTCAAGGGCTTCATGCTAATGGGAAATATTTCAAGCAGGAAACTGTTCTCCTAAACCACACCACTTCTCCTCTCCATTGACTTCCTATTGCCTGACACCATTTGCTTTGTTTCGGTTTTGACTCTTTCCAAGGACACTCCCTTTTATTTATTCCCAACCAGAGAATGCCTCCACTGATGAACAAGTTGACATCACTGGAGAGTAAATTGTCAACATTTCCTTTCTCTGTGCTATCACACTATTCCCCTCTCCTGGTTTCTCTCAGTATTGGGACTGTTCTTTTTTCTGGCTAATACTGGGTGAATCTTTACTAAAGTAATAATTTATTTACAATTTATTTCTAATTCCCTGAAATCGCTTGTTCAGTGCAATTTCACAAAATGTGTGGTTAGAAAGATACGCAGTTTGAAAAATACTTATGAAAAACACATAAATGCTTCTATCAAGGAAATGTGATCGTTTCAAAGAAAGTACAACAGTGAATAAGAACATGGGTTTGGGAGCTGACAAATCTGAGCTAAATCCCTAGCTCCAGTACTTACTATGACCTTAAGCCTCAATTTTCTCTTTTAAAACAGACGAAGCTTGTAAAGTCTTGCCAAAAAGGCTAGCACACCATAGGCTCTCAACAAATCTTAGCTGTTGTTGTTGCTGTAAGAACATTATTAAGTGACATTATTATTCTATTGGTATAAATAATAAAAGAAAAGATGCATGTATGAAGCTTTGCAAAGTTACAATTATTTAGGGTTGAATGGATCAGGGAGTTGTCCTAGAGAGAGAGGAGGGGAATAAAAGTGAAAACCTAATTCAAGTGCTCCAGGTTGAGAGGCTGAAAGTGATGACATCACTTGTCACACCCTAAAGGGGAGAGCAATAGAAAGCTATCTAGGGAGGCAACTTAGGTGGCCTGGGCAACCATGAATTTGCTTATCAACCTCTAGGGAAAGCAGCAAAACCAGACAGAGCTGAGGAGAGAGCCAAGAATGGACCCAAACCAGGACCCAGATTCTCTCTTGGGCCCAGAAGAGAAAGTCAAGGGTAGAAGTCAGGAGCAAGCCAGCTTACCAAGCAATTTCTTGTTATATTTTCATATAACATAGAGTTAGAATTGCATCAAGAGAAATACTAGCAGCCACAGATATGGAGATTCCTCAGAAGAACCTGGCCATGAACCCTTCTGAGGATCAGCAGTCAAGAGCTTCCCAAGTGAACCCAGGCAGCTGTCACTGGCCTTGGTGAGGGCCATGGTGACTCTGAAACAAAGAATTTTAGAAGAGGAAGTTTGGGGTGATGGTCATGAGAGGAAAAATGATGTGTGTGCTTAAATATGGACAACTGAGGGGGTACTGGGAGCATCCAGTAGAAGTAAGCAACTAAGGAGACTATATGACTGAAACTTAGCAGGAAGCCCAGAAAATTATTCAGGAAAATCAAGGACACGAACATTTGTTAAGCATCCATTGTATGCTGCTCGTTTTTACTTAATCCTATTTATCCCATGCAAAAACGTTATTAGCTCTACTTTTTAGAGGCATAAACTTAGGTTACAAAAGGTAAAAACTGTATCCAAGATCATATAGCTAATAAATGGGAGAACCATCGAGAATTAAAATGGATATCTTTCTGATATCAAAGCTCCTTTTCCATCCATCCCTGATGCTTAAAATTGAAGCCATGAGAATGTGCAAGTTCTCTGAGGGACAAAAAAAAAATGTAGGCAAGAGTCAAAGAAGTCAAGTAAGTGTTTAATGCTACAGTGATTTCAGGAATTAGGACTGATAACACACTGTTGGATTTGGCAATTAGGAAGACACTGGTGACCTTGGGAAAAGGAGTTCCTGTAAAGTGATGAGGCTGGAAGCCAGACTGTCAGTGAAGGGATGGTGAGGGAATGATGGCTGGAATTGTAAATTGCTCTCTGGAGAAACTTGGCAGTAAAAGTGTAGTAACTCTGAAGAGTACTATGAGCTGGAGACATCGTTTCCTTTTGTTAGGGAAGACATAAAAATATTTGTGGGCAGTGGTGATAGAGCTACTAGAAATCAATGCTCATTCAGAAGAATCAGGAAATAATTACAAAGCACAGATACATAAGAGGAAAAGGAAAGCTCTGGCTCATTAAATTGTCCTTACATGATAGGATGCAGAGAAAAAAGAGCTAAAAATATATGGACTTATTGGGGTGATAAGAAGGATACAAGAACAAAGGTATTTTGGAAGTTTGCATAAGACAGGAAGTAGGAAAACTTGTGTCAGATAACTGTGATCAATCAAGTAGGAATCAAAGGTATTTGCTGTAAGTCAGATGTCTTGAAGAGGATCTGAGGGCTGAAAGACGGTGAATGGATGGATGGATAGATGGATGGATGGACGGACAACAGAAGAAAATCTAGAGGCACACTTTGGTTAGTTAGTGTCAAAGGAAGGGATGCACCGAATAGGTAGAATCTCATTATTAAGTGAATTTGGAGTTTTGAATAACCCCAAAGTGTGTTGAAAGTGGATAGGTCAGAGCCATTATAAACTGACCCTACAGGGTCATCACAGTCCACCTTATAAAGAGATCCTACTGCAGCCCCTGTGGGAGACAAGACACGCTGATTATACAAGTGGCATCAATCTCTTTTCTTTGAGATGTGGTGTTTAATATGTTGCATTGAAACCAGAACAGATAAAACAAATCTGCAACCGCTTTCTCCCACCATATGCAGAGTAAAAGAGCCAATGCATCTCTTTCATGGCAGAATATAGCAGACTTTATCTTTGTGCTTACCCTCCACTGTTAACACGAAAGCCTATTGGTAAATCTAAATATATTAGAGAAACAATGACATTTTGCAGGACCCACTGGGCATTTATAAAATCTTGACCACAGTGAAGAGTAGATACCTCCCTTGAAAGGCAGGAAAACCTGGCTAATGTGTCAGCTTATCTATTAAAGAGATGTGGCAGCATAAGGATCTATTTCCTTTTTCTTTATCCTTAAAAATCTATTACAAATCAATTTCCCTTTATTGATAGCGTATTCTCTAACAACTCAGTCAACATCCAAAGTACATACTTAAAAGAGATAAGAAAAAAAATGACCTTTTATCGGTCTGTAACACTGAGTTGCTTGAATTCTGAAATTCAAATCCAACTTTAGGAAAAGGAAAAACAAAAAGCTCTTTCTTGGCGTTGATGCCATTTATTCTGATGCAGTTTGGATTTCATAAGATTCTGTTAGTCTAAAATTCTAGACACATCTATGAATTCAGGCGATTTTAAAAACGCCTCTACAGAGGCACATGTTGATTTAGGAAGTGCCCACATGACAGTAAAACAACCAATCAATTCAGCGAAAAAAAAATCAATTGATTCAATAAAAACATCAAACAGGCTGTTTGCTGTCATGAAGATCAAACTACTGTTTGACAGAACTTTTACTTTTTAATCGATGGTATTGATGTCCATCAACACAGTCTTAAGTTGACCAGACCATGTGCCCCTTACAAAAAAGGTCCAAGTTGCTGATTGTGAAGTTATTTCCGTAAAAGAGCACAGATGAAAACCTCAACTTGAGGCCAGGATTTCAACTTTCACTTTGCAGCTCTTCCCATCACATCCATTTGTTTTTTTTCTTAATAACCTCCTTCAGGAAGAAATTTGTTTTGGAACGCGGTGCTGTTTATTATGTAGCACAATGTTCCTCAAACAATGTCGCCACCATACTGAACAGCATCTTGTGTTTTCGCCCCTAAAACAGAGGTAATAGATTTTAGCCTTCCTTTCTTTGTATGCATCGTTCGTCTCTCTTGGCTGATGTCTCTGGAATTTGTAGCATATCCATCATTATCTAACTGCCAACTGTTTTCAGAGGAGCTGTTGCTTTAAGCTCATTATTTCTTCCGATTGGAGAATCTGCAGAGCCTCTTTCTACAACACACGGCAGCCAGCATGGTACATGTGTACAGATGAATGGTCGGGTTTGTCCTTCAGAGACTCTTTGTACCCAGCTTTGCCCCAGAACTGCAGCGAGTAATGAGCAGCAAATGCATACTCATGTGCCTTAAAAGTGTACAGTGAAACCGTTAAAAACATTGCCAAAATAAAGACCACATTCCATAAATAAGCTGTTAATATGACCACATACTTCCACAGGGTCTCCTACTTACCTAAGAGTTTGGGGATTATCATGATTCTCCTGTAATTAGTTTCCACAAAACTTCCTTGAAGTCAAGTGTGGTTGATTGGGCAGGTGCCTTTCAAGGAGAGTTATATGAGCTACACTTTGGGAGATTTCCAACTAAATCTGAGAGTGGATGATGAAAGACCCAACATGCAGATTGTGGGGAAAGTAGGCAAAGACGCTATGAATGCTTTTAGTTTAAAGGTCTGTGAAATCATATCCCCAAGGCACCTGAGTTACAATCAGAGAAAAAGATGTGTGTTCCATGTCTTTCCCTATAACTCATTATTTAACAACCTAAGTTAAAGGGATAGATGTTTCAGAGTTTCTGAACACAATTTTCAGATTTTTAAGGACTGAATGGTATCTGGAAGTATTGAAAATGTAAAACGTACTGTCCATACTGATCTCTACAGTCTTTGGGGGGGGTGAGATAACGGGGAGTAGACGTGGAAATAATTGCTAGGTAACCAAAATAAAGCATCTTTCCCTCCTTTTCCTTTAACATAGTTCGAAACAAATATAAGTAACACCCCACCATGATCAGATCCGGTCTTATACATTATGTGTTGTTGTCGTTTTCACTAAAGCAAAGAAAAGCCAAGAGGATTAGTTATCTCAGCTGTAAATACCTGAGTTACAGAAACACAGCTAGAAAGCCATGGTTTCCTCCCCTTCCACACTCTTTCCCATGGCTAAAATCAGCACGGCTCTACTGACGTCTAAAAGAAAAAGGTGTATTGTCACTGACTCCTGCCATGCTAACACTCAAGTGTACCACCTCTAGTGATCTAGAGTCATTTTGGATCTTTAGCATTGATAACAATTGTTTATGCTCACGTGAGTGGATTAAAATCACTGTTACCATGAGAAACATGAATCTGCACCCCATGATTTTAGCAAGAATATTAAGAAAATCTGACATAAAAAATAAACAAACACCATAGGCCATGGGACATTAAGGCGTCAGAAAGGACAATCAGAAAATAACTATGTTTAAGGTCCCAGCAGGAGTAACGTCTGCTGCTGCTAATGGTTATATACATTTCAGAACCGAAAGATGGAAACTTTTGGATTTTGTCACAATATATTTTAAAAATAGATCAATGAGAGATGCTCTTCTCTTGAAGGCCTTTCTGTGCTGCTTTACACGCAAATTTCTTTTGTGGATTCTGTTTATCCTCTGGCCAATTTTTTTTAAGTCCAAAAGTAAGGACTGTTCCAATTTCCTAGGTTTGTTTGAAAGAACAAACAGGCTATAGTAGTTTAGCCATTTCATTCCATTTTTCTATGAAATCTAAAGACTGTGGACCAACTAAATCGTTCAATTGTAGAAAACATCTCACTTAGATGGTATACAAAGCAATGAGCAATTAAAGGTGTGTTAGAAACAATCCTTGTAAGTATGAATCGTTATGAAGATATCTATCTTCCATATTTTTAATTAAACATTTTATTAAGATAATTGTAGATTCACATGCAGTTGTGAAAAATAATACAGAAATATCTTTCCTCTATACTTCCCCCAATCTTTCCCAGTGGTAACAGTTTGCAAAATTATAGTCTAGGGTTACAATCAGGATATTGTCATTGATGGACTCAACCCATCTTATTCATGTTTTCCCAGTTTTACTTAGACTCATTTGTGTGCCATTTGGCTTAAAGATTTCAATGTTCTAGTGTAAGAACCATTTTTATTAACCTTTGTCGTGGTATGTGATGGGTAGGTATCATTTGGTGCCTCAGTCTAAAGCTAGCTATCTCCCTGGTTCCATCAAATAAGCTAGTTAGTATGCTTGATAACATTTAATTTCAAGGACCAGTTTGCCACATGACAGTGAGGGTAGCAAAGTCTGAGACCAAGACAGATGTTAAACAAGAAAACATAAAAGCTTACAAGCAATATGGCTTGCTTTTCCCCCAAGAAACCGGGTGCTTTGAAGAACACTAAAAATAATATGAAATCGATCTTCAAGTTCACTCCTGTGTGCAGCAATGGGTTGATTTTTGTCATTATTTTTATTGAGTGCCCTCTGGGTACACAGTTCTCTACGAGTCAAAGGAAATACAGTTTTATGGATAGAGACACATCTGGAGGACCCAAAGTCTTGAATTCGTGGTTGAGTCCTATTGCAGAACTCCAGAATATAATCACCAAATAGCACTTTTAATTTTCTCTTTCAGTTTCTCCACCCGTGAGTTAAAAATCGTAGGCTATGATAAAGCAGAAAGTTTGGCTACAGGAAAATGGAAAAGAATCATTCGGTTTAATTTTCTCCTTTGCTTTTAGAAGAACATTCTGTCCTCAGTCATAACAGTGGTATAACCTAACAGTTAAGTATTTACTATTTGCCACGTTCTGTGCTAGTCCTGTATATGTACTATCTGGTTTCATTACTACCACATCCCAAAGTTACCTAAAAGTTGGACACTATTTCCTTCTTTTTACAGATGACCGAACTGAGGCTTAGGTCATTTAACTTACTCAAGGCCAAATAGCTGGCAAGGGACAAAGCTGGATGTGGAAATACAGTTTTACCACAGTATCCATGCCTTGCCCTTGCCAATTACATCATAAGGCTTCGCTTTCTACAGCCCATGTGCTCCATCATGCACCGAGCCCAAAGGAAATATGACTTCTAGGATCTGTGTACGATCCTGTTCTGTGGCCAGTCATTGGGATTTCCCTACATCACAACCGCGCACGGAATCCGAGAAAGCTAACAATGTGAGAAACGCCCCCCGCTATTTCCCCATTTCTACCCAGAAAGGAAGCTAAGATTTTAAAAAAATGAAGATCAAATTTCTCAGGAGTAACGTGGATAACCCACCATTCTGAATCAAAGTAGGAGTTACGGGGCCAGTTTAATTAAAAAAAAAAAAAGATAAATAAATAAACAAACAATAACAACAACAACAACAAAACCCTAGTGGGTGGTAAGTCATTTGCATACCATTCGGTAACCAGCAGCAAGAGTGAAAGTAGAGTCTTGCCAGGAAAAGACCGGACCTGAACAGAACAGTAGGCACATGCATATCCTGTGCTTTAATACAGAAGCATTGAATTTATGAGTCCTCAGAGGCCTTTTAAAAGCTGGAACAAGAATCCAGAGCTGGTAGCCTTCAGAGGACACTGTGCAGAGAACAAAGCCCGGATGACATCAAATCGAGGGATCCCACCTCCCCTGAGGGGTGTAATAAATCCCAGAGAGCCACCCACGGTACCGAATGTATTTCTTTGGGCACATGCTTAAATATCTTCATTCTCAAGGCCTCACAATGACTGCCTAAAGCGCCTTCATTATAAAAGGAGGTAAGTACATTTCTGTCAGGCTCACAGACTGGTCGCCTGCAGCCCACAGTACTGAGAGTAAGGAGTCCACACAGCACGGGATGTTTGATGAGTAACTCAGCAGCAAACTGAACCTCGTGGCCGGAGCCTGCTGGTGTGCACGCCCCGTCGTACGGAGAGACAGATGGAGGTGATGAGTTGGGGATGGCTTCCAGTGCAGATGGGGTGCCGGAAAGGTGGCTTGTTAATAACACTGCTGCTCCGAGCAAGTTCTTGTCAGCAGTCAAAGTTTCAGGATCACGGACTTGCGGCTTCTTGAAAATTGCCGCAGGACTGACATAATTCCGAGTGTAATTCCTGGTGTAGTTCCAATAAAAAATAAGAAAAGTCTTATAACACTCCAAAGGGCCGTGGCGAGGCCAGTGGTTACTGGCAACTGCTGCAATTTACATCCTCTAGCCTCGTAGTATTCCTACTGTTCAAGAATGAGATTTTTAGAGTTCATATTCACATTAACCAGGCCGTGTTTTCTTGACTTTTTGGTAAAAGCCAACAACTGACCCCAAAGCATTCTCTTTTTTGAGATCTTTTTCTAAAAAGGGTTCCAATGCATGCTGCGAAGAAATTTTTGATGTGAGAACAACCAAGCATGAGGCTTGTTGTAGGAGGAGCTCGTTTTTCAGACAAGATATTGGGCCAGAGTTCCGAAATGTCTGCACAGGGGCAAGCGATCTTTATTAAAAATGTGATTAATGCAAAACCAAATAGGAAGATTAATTTGAGCATTGTTGGAATTTGACAATGTAATTACACACAATGTAATTAGCTTTTTTCCCTCACACTGTCACAGATTACTCATACAAAATGAAGATATTATTTTCTTTTCGAAAAATAAAGATCATAATAAACACTCTAAATGTCTTTCTAGAACAAGCAATGATGAATAAATGTCTGACTAAGACATTTCTTACTGAGAAAGATCAGAATTGACAATGACTGTGATAATAATTCGCAACTACTTTATTGATCCTACGAAATGGACAAAGCTTAGAGTTTCTAGAATCGTTCAAAATGGAACCGCCTCTTGTCAAAAATTAGATGTTGGTGTGGTGCCTGGGTGGCTCGGTCAGTTAACCATCTGACTCTTAATTTCAGCTCAGGTCATGACTTCACGGTTCGTGGGATCGAGCCCCACATCGGGCTCTGGGCTGACAGTGTAGTCTGCTTGGGATTCTCTCTCTCCCTCTCTCTGCCCCTTCCCTATTCACACTCTCTCACACTCTCTCTCTCTCAAAATAAATAAATAAATAAATACATACATACATACATAAATAGTGGTATTTATGTATGGATAAATTGTTAAATGTATTCTATAGTTTCCCTTTTCCTGCCACCTGTGCCCCTCTTACTGCTATCATGAACTCTAACAAATGGAGAGTGCTCACAGAATTATAGTTAGAGGTCCATTTATATCCCCCCAAAATAGGAAAATCTTAGTTTTTCAATGCTTGAGACTGTGTGAAAAAATGATAAACCCTTGTATTTTTGGTGTGGGGTTCATATAGATTAGCCACACGTTGGCGTATAAATGTTAGCTTCAGTAGATTCAGTAAAATACGGCTGCTGCCTAAAGCTGGAGAAGACAGACATTTGCCTGATTTGGTTACTATAAACACATCTCATGTCCTACCTGCTTTGTCCTCTATTAAAATTAATAAACATTGATTCCAGATGGGTTCTCGATTCTGAGTTCCAATCCCTCATCCACTGCATGGTACATGTATGACCTCGAATGTGCTTTTTAAACTTTAGGAGTTTTAGTAATCTTCTGTTTAAAATGTCTTGGGATCATTGGAAGGGTAAAGTGAGATAATGGATATCACATATCTTCGATATCTGTAAAGTGCTATGTATATATAGATTGCTTATTACCATTAATATCAAGATTTAGGGTTAAGGCGCTTGCCCGTAAAAGAGGCTATTATGTGCATAAATTTACATGATAATAGTAATGCTTTATTCCATTAGTATCAATGGGGGTGCTCATTAGAATCTGTAGGAATGGTTAAATTCAATTAAGCTAATGTTGGCTGTATACTTCTCATGTAATTATAGGTATCATAGTAGACAATGCTAATATATAATATATGGATGGTATTTAATCCCTTACTAGTACCATTATCCCCATTTTACAGATGAAAATACCGGTTTTCTGACAGTCTTAGTGTTTGCTTAACTAGTAGATTTTAACAGGAAATGTCTACAGCCAGAGGTACCATCAGAAAGAAACAATATTATCCTGGCTACCTAACATCAGGCTACATGGTCTGACGAATACAAGACTCTTAAGGTGACAATGGAACTACATATTTTAAAATTATTTTTTTCCTGCTTTACAGACACAGGACAGAAGAGACAAGCATTGCTTCCATCCCTGAATCTCTTTAAAAATTGATGCTGGTACACAAAACCACCTACTATGAGCTAGTTAGGCTCACTAGAGGGGGAAAAAAAAACTCTACAAACTTGTAGTCATACTCCAGGCTAGATATTTGTTTAGAGTGACTGCGGCTGACTAGTCTGTGGGGTCCATGTGGTGTGCTTCAGAACCACGGGGCTAGCCATCCAATTAAAAACAAAAACAAAAAAAAAAAAACAAAAAAAAAAAACAAAAAAAAAGAAACAAAAAACTTAAGTAAACATAACCTACTAGGGCATTTAATCAAGCTGTAAGACAAATAGACTTCTTTTGTAAGAGAAAAAACGTTGACATATTTTTCTCTTCCACTTAATCTTTGATTGCCTTTCAGGTGGTGGGGGAAGGGTTGAAGTTGGAAGTGAGAGCAAAGTGATGAAGGGAGGCAGCCGGAGTCTGTCTCTCAAATATTACTGCTAATCTGCTGCCTGCTGCCGGCCCCACCACTCAGCACACTCCTCGGGGCTGAGCAAGTATTATGTAGAGCAGGAAAGGAAGGGAAGGGAGAAGAAAAAAAAAGAGAGAGAAGTAACCGGGTCACGGGTGGGGGAAAAGGGAGTGGCGAAATCTTGTTGGTAGCAGAATTTTCCATGTACTCCAAAAAATCCCTGAATTAATCATGGTTCAGTTTAGTGTCGATTTCTTTTGCTGTGTGTATGTATTTACCCGTCTATCTAGTTAGGCAGCTATCTATTTTCCAACTGACTGTGTATTTATAAATTATAAGTGAATTCTTATCCAGATCATTTGGGCTGATTCTTTTTTATTCATATTTAAATATTTTATCCCGAACTTGCTAGATGTATATACATAAGGAAACACACACACTGACATATACTCTCGATGGTAAATGAAATCAGATAAATCTGTTTATAAATAGGTATCGATCTGCTGATCTCTGCAGCATTGCCACTTCATACAGTAGACCCCAATGATCTATTTTGCTTCTGGATTTTTCGTTTAGCTGAAAGATGACTAAAATAATGCGTTGCTAGAAAGTAGCCTGTTAGATCTTTGCCCTTAGGACACTGGAGAATAGGAGACAAACAGGTAGGTGAACGAGAATCACACTCTTATTTGGTCACAGGATGCTCATTCCCAGTTAATCTGCAAGACTCTTTTCTGGGGTAAATCATCAGACAAGACTCTTCACTCTGGAGGAACAGCCAGCAGGTAATACACAAGTCAGTAAGCTGCCGGCTTGTTGACAGCCAGTGTGGTGGATTTCATACTCTATGGGGATGTCAGCTTCCAGGGAGTTCAAACAGAAGCTCTAGTGAAGGCAGACTCCAAGATAGTAATTTTGCCTGTCAGGAATGCTATGCCAGACGGATTTAGCAGTGGCCTGACATGTCCAGACTTTAAAGAAGATTTCGAAAGGACAAGAAAATCACTCAGGATTCCTTTTCCAGCCATTCCCAGCAATTCCCACCCCTCAGAAACCACAGCCTTAAAATCAAGGTCTTAGGGGGAGAACAAAGGGTCACAAGAAGAGAAATTTCCATGTGGTAGGGGTGTCCTTTATACCCAATGCTTTACTCACTTCAAGTTAGCCGTCTTCATTTTGATCCAGAATCCCTCTTCTCCTCTGAACGCTTCTTCGTATGGCAAGCAAAACCACTCTCGCCAAAGCTCATGATACATTCCACTGTGATTTTTTTTTTTTTTTATAATGCACAGATTTCTAGAAACTGCTTTTCTCTAAGGGCTGGAAGTGGGCAAGTCTTCTTAATGAGAAGAAAATGGAGATTTGCCCTGTACAAAACCTGTTTTCGCCCCACAAATACACAAAATATTCTTACTTTCTCTCAGTGCCCTGATTTTATTCAGACAGACAGACAGATAGACACACAGGAGGTATTTAAAGTGTTTAAGTATAAAAAGCAGTTATTAATCAAAATGTGGTAAAGCACCTCACATCCCAAGAGTTAATGTCTTGAAACTTTTACTTTACAATGATTAGCAAATAATACCTCTATAAACAGGATTAAATTGGATTTTTTTTCCTCATAAAGAGAAATTGTCATGTGGATGGAGACTGAGTAGCGATTATCCTAGACTTCTTAAGTAGAGTAGCTGCCTTAATCAAATCAACCAAGTTCTGTGAATATGATCCATCTACTTGAACATGGAGATCATTTTCTAATATAGAAACTGCAATATAATAAAAATACCTGAAGCTATTATAAGACATTGACAATGCATTTATGTTTTTTTCTATCTGTTTCAGTGTCAGAGAACAATAAATACGTAGAAGATAGGTGATAGATGAATAGACACGATATAGAATAGAATAATAATAGAATAATGAACAGAATGATATACATATAGACATAACTAGACATAGTGATGAATATTCCTCACATTTTCCTTTCATGTGCCATTAGTGTATAAAGATTCTATACTTGACTCTGGAACCAGCAAGAGTGTTCTTAACTCAGCAGCCCTCAACACCACCAGCACCCCATCCTGACCTTTGAACTACCCACTCTGGCCTTCCTTATAAGGCATCAGCGACATCATCTATTTTCATTGTGATCTGGCCTTGTTTAGAATCTGGACCCCCTGGAGCATAATGTTTCTTTTTTTTTATTAGGGAGCTTTAGGGACATATGGCAAAAATACCATGTTTCTCCAGAAATTTCATCAAGTAGCCCAACTTCCAGGAAGAAGTACTCTGATCTGGATCTGAACAACCAACTCCTAAAATGTTCTCTGTGTTGAGCACTATCTTTGCATTTACTATCAATATTTTATTCACGTATTTATTTTTTAATGATGATTCCATTGTTCTTTGGTTGTATGGAGTCCTTTATACCTAGTAAACTCCCACAGGTGAGAGAATATGTTGATCTAACCCCATCTCACCCCTTTCCATCTTTCAATTTTGTGTTTAAGGAATGAGCAACTTAATAAATACTATTATTTATGAGTTTAATAAAATAACTTACTGTGGTTTCTGAGCACAGCACATTCTCCTATCTCAGGTAAGCACCAATACTGGCAACTCTATTTTTAATTGATTATTTTTTCCTATTTTGAATAGCCACCTAAACCCTTCCATAAATAAAATGCTTAGCAAAATGCTTACTAATAGCAAAGGCCCAATATACATTCGTTAGCCTTTTGAGGTAGCATGCAGGGTGGTGAGTTCATGGGCTTCGGGTTCTGTCTTTCCTACATGAAAAGCCTCACTACATAATTCTTTGCCATTTGAGCTTAGACAAGTCACTTAATCTGTCTACAGTTAATATTACATTCTTCTTAGCCTTTGCCATGAACTAATTCATATGAAGCACTTAGTACAGCACTTGTCAGATGACACAGACTTTAAAAAAAATACTATCTTGGGGCATCTGGGTGGTTCAGTCGGTTCAACATCCAACTCCTGATTTGGGATCGGGTCATGATCTCATGGTTCGTGGGTTCGAGCTCTGTGTCTGGCTCTGAGTTGAAGACGTGGAGCCTGCTTGGGATTCTCTCTCCCCACTCTTCTGCCTCTCCCGTGCTCAAGCTCTAAATCTCTCTCGCTTTTCAAATAAATAAATAAATAAATAAATATTTTAAAAACACTCTCTTTCCAATAGCTTTAGTTAGGTCACGATATTGACTCTCCCTCTGGGGACACCAGAACTTTTATTCTGTTATAACTTAGGGTCTTTACTCTTCTTGTGCCTCTGGGCCCATCCTTTCCTATTGTTCTGCACACACTTCTCTTTCTCCCTTGGGTCCTTAAATGCAGTCATTCTCTAGGTTTCTGACCTCAGAACATTTTTCCTTTCACAATACATTCTAGACTTGAGACCACTGACTCTCAAAAGTTGTATTTCTCTCTTGTCACCTCCATGCATGACCTTGCTTCATGAATCTCAGAGTAAAAACAAAAGCCATCAGGCCAATGTGCCTTTTTCTGCCCACCACCAAATCTCTAAGCCCAGCAGCCTTGGCCCTGTCCTCACTGTACCTCTTCTTTTAAATTTTTTTTTTCAATGTTTATTTATTTTTCGGACAGAGAGAGACAGAACATGAACAGGGGAGGGGCAGAGAGAGAGGGAGACACGGAATCGGAAACAGGCTCCAGGCTCTGAGCCATCAGCCCAGAGCCTGACGCGGGGCTTGAACTCCCGGACCGCGAGATCGTGACCTGGCTGAAGTCGGACGCTTAACCGACTGCGCCACCCAGGCGCCCCATGTAACTCTTCTTTAGAACAAAGGTGTGTATCCTTCCCACAAAAACAAAGACCAATTCCTCCACTTTTAGCTCAGATCTCGTCAGCGCCAGCCCTCTCAGGGACCTCGTTCCATCTGTTTCCATGTCTTTTCATACATCTCTCTTTTTCTACTAAATCTTTCCTTGGCATTCAAATATATTTAGTAGTTCTCATATTTAAAACAAAATACAACAATAAGCCTTGCCTTTTCCTCACACGTCTTTCAAGCTCTTGCTTCGATTCTTTTCTTTTTTTTTTTTAAGTTTATTTATTTTTGAGAGAGAGAGAGAAAGAACACTTGTAGGGGAAGAGCAGAGAGAAGGAGACAGAGGATCTGAAGCAGGCTCTACACTGACAGCAGAGAGCCTGATGCGGGGCTCAAACTCACAGACCTTGAGATCATGACCTGAGCTGAAATCAGGCACTTCACTGACTGAGCTGCCCCAAGCGCCCTAATTCTTTTCTCTCCTTTACAGTCGAGCTCTGGAGAGCATTGCCTATCTGCACATCTCCACTTTCTCATCTACTCTTTACTCTTCAATGTGGTCTGATCTGACTAGATCCACTGTATCAAAACTGTTTTCATTAAGGTCACCTCTGATATCCATGATATTATATCTAGTGGACACTGTTCTGTGCTCATCTTTCTTGACGTTCTAGACACACAAAATACCTGTCTACTTAGCTAGCCTTCCATGACACCAGACTCTTGGTTTACCTCATTCTCTTCTACGTAATTCTAAGTCTTCTTGGACCAGTAGTATCTTGTCATCTACCCTAGCTCTAACCGTTGATGTTCTTCAAGTCTTGGTTCATATACCCCTTCTCTTCTCAGTCTTGCATCGTGCCATAGACATCTGACCAATCGTCATGTCTTTAAACATCATCTGCATACTATATATTTGCAAATACACATCTGCATAACTTCCCACACGCTGTGTTCTGAGCTCCAGAAACATGATCAGCTACATGCATATTGTCTCCCATTAGAATATTACAGGGACCTTGAACTCGTGTTTGAAAAAAACTGAGCTGCAACTATTCTTAAACTCTTGTTCCCAGTGTGGGACAATATCCATCTGCTTAGTTGAGACTGGAAACAGTCCACTCAAGTGTCCTTCAAAGCGACCTACAAGTCACCTTTTGTATCTATTTCTTTCTCACTTCCCATTGAGGATTCATCATCATATCTTTCAACTCTGCCTCCTCGTCTCTTTTCCTCCACTACCACCACGGCAATTGAATCCCTATCAACTGCCGCTGGTATTATTGGTGTAACATCCTAATTAAACCATGTCCTTTTTGGGGGAGTCTGGGTGGCCCAATCGGTTGAGCATCCAACTCTTGATTTCAGTTCAGGTTATGGTCCCAGTGTTATGGGATTGACACAGGCTTCGATGGAGCTTGTTTGAGATTCTCTCTCTCTCTCTCCCCATCCCTCACACTTACACACACTATCTCTCTAAAATAAAAAGAAAATAATAATAAAATAAAATAAATAAACCATGTCCTTGTTTAAGCCTGATCATCTGCCCTACTTCTTAGAAGCCACAATAAAACGCAGATCTTCCCATGCCACTTCTCTGCTTAAAATCAATAATTTGCCACCAATTTATTTTAGAAAATAAGTTCTAAAATCCTTAACACAGCCTAAAATGTCTTGTGTGATCTGGTTTCTGACTCTCTTTACAACTTTTTTCTCAGAATTTGTCTTTGATTCTCTAAACTTCAGCCCCTCTCATCTTTGCTGAGTTCCATATACTCACAGCTCTTTCTAACATCAGCATTTCCATACATGCTGTTCCCTCCGACTGAACATCCGGGATCATTAATTCAGGCAATTCCTTCTTATTCTTCTGGTTTCTGCTCAAATTAAACATCTTCAGAAAAATCTTTTCAATTTCCCACAATTAAAGTTAGGTCGCTATTAGAAGGCCCAGGTCTACCATTCACTTTTCTTCATGGAATCAATAACCATTTAAATTATCTATCAATTTATATGACAATGTCTATCTTCCATGGTGAGCTCCATGAAGGTAGAGACCATGTTTACTTGTTTGACACTGTACCTCTAATACAGAATTAGGCAGATGATGGGTACTCAAAACATTTCAGATGAGTGACTGTCAACTTCTGTAAACTTGGTCCAGCCTTGATCCCTCTCCTGGGCATCAGACTTCCATTTCCAAATTCCATATCCATAGCAATGAACTACTTAGCATATTATACTTAGCATATTAGCAACCAAACATTATATCAAACCCCCCTCTATACTCCTATGCCCCATGCAGTCCTTATCTTTGTTACTGGAATTCACCACTTTCTTTAGTTTTAAGACCTTGAAGTTGTCTTCGTCTCCTCCTTTTCTTTCACTCCTGAGGTCCAGTTGATTGCCCAAATTAGTTACTTCTTCATCTGTGTTTTTTCTTAAATGTATCCTTCTATTTTTATTTCCCCCACTAACTTCCTATTCAGGTCTTCATCATAATCCTCCTGGACTCACTGAATGTTTTTCCTGCCTCCAACATTTCACTTACAACATCCTCTACATTGGATATTGAGAGCATAAATAGAATTTAGAAGCATGAACTATGAAGCCGTTAAGTCTGGACAAAAACCTGGCTTTGTTCCTTCTTAGCTATGTGGCTATTATCAAATTGCTTAAGCTCCTTGTGCCTCACTGTAAAAAGAGGATGATAATGATAACTACATATGAACCTATGGTGAGGGTTAAATGAGTTAATATACACTACACATATAGAACAGTGTTTGGCACATGCTAAGCACCCAATAAATGTTAGCTACTGTTGTTATGCTGTTAACATTAGTCTCCTAAATATCCAGACTAAATTATATCACTCCCCATCCATGCCTCCCCATTGCCAAAACAAAACCAAAACAAACAAACAAACAAAAAAAACAAACAAACAAAAAAAAAAACCTGAGACTACTATTTAAAATGCTCAAAAATCTATCTAGACTCAACCTATCTTTATCACACTACCTGGTTCAATCTTCCTCAACTCCTAACCTCCAAACATACCAATTTAACTTAGTGTTCCCAAATACAGCATGCATTCATGCCACCATGCCTTTAATTATGCTCTCCTTTCAACCTGGAATGCCTACTCCACATCTCAAACACGTGAGAATTCAAAGCCAAGATTATTTTCACGAGTCCATCCTTGAGTCTCTGAGTCAGAGTTAATCACTCCTGCGTGTGTCTCCCCTGGCACTTGGGCCTCTATTTAGCACTTACTTTAGCTTTCCATATTGTATAGTAATTGCATACATTTCTGCTTCCTTGCCCTACTCACTTTCCAACCCCCCCTGAAGATGCAATTGGCTTGAAAGATCCAGGACAGTAGCATCCAAGTCTTAACTACTTTTGTATTTCACACAATACCTAGCACTGCTTATCAGGCAAACTGACAGCCCATAGCAAACGCTTAAGAGTTATTTGTTTCCTCTCGTTGGAGAAGAATTGAGTAGTTTAAGGTTTTGACAAAAATGAGACACGTTTCCTTTTCAGAAACACTACCTAGATGGCGCAATGATAGAACGGCAATTATGATTGATAGTATCGACAGCTACTTAATCGTATCTTGTATAAGTGACAAAAAAAGTTATTTTAAACGCTAGGTTTATAGAGATTGTTATTTTCTATTTAAGAAAATTATCTTACTTTATGAATATTGAGGTTATCAGTAAACTATTCCCCTGTAATAAAAACCGGGAATGTGATAGCAATCATTTAAGTATTTTCTATGTTACGGGTTGACAAATATAGCAATCTGAAGGCATTTTTTCCTCAAAATAAAAAAGAATACTTTGTTTACTTCCTTACATAATCATTCTGCTAACCAAAATGTAGAACAGTGAAAGATTTCAACGTCTCTTTTTATAGTCAAATAAATTCATATTAACCTGAGGAAATGCAATACCTTCAGGGGGCAGTAATGGAATCCTGAGCAAAAACATAAAATTGCCTAGAAATGTAGTGTCGCTTCACTAGAAGTTTTTGTTTCCCTTCCGAACTGCAATGTGGCCTCTTGATGGAACAGGATTCTTCGTCTTTTTGGCAGCCTCTTTGGCCAAACTTGGATCTAAGCATCCAATGCTTCTTCACAACAGTTCTGCAAGGCCAGGAAAGAAAATTGGGCTGACCGCTACACCTATTCCAAGACCTGGGATGCTTGATTTTTAGGCCCAATATCAGTCTAGTCAGGGTATCTCCTGGCTGGGATCTCATCTCATTATTTTTTCAATTCATATTGGATTCACTGTTAAGCTATTTTCAGTCATGCACATTGACCTAGATTCTCCCACAGTGTAAGCTACTCCCCAGGAGTATGCTACATACTTGAGGAAACTGCATTAACGCTTTCACGTATGGTATGATAACCGGTTTTCTGGTGGCTGAAAAGAGCTACCTCCCGGGATATTAAATGATACCTTCATACGCTAAAGAGGATTTACACAACTCTTCTTCTAAGTATCTGCTGTGCAAACCAGGGGAAACCCAGAAATTAGGAGAACTTGGCTCACTAAATAGAAGGAAAGTAAATATTTAGATAATAGATTTTTAAAAATCTTCTAATAGAAATTATAGCGCACAATTATCAGCTATATCCTTATTACCCAATACCAAGGTTGCCATGAAATCCAAGTCCTATTTTGCGGCTCATAAATGATAACTTCCCTTTGAAGCCTCCCCCTCCCAGTCTCTTCCCCCATCAAACTCTAAGAGCTTCTAAGATCCCTTAGAGGCGGTGCTCTACTTTCTCCCAATTGAGCCATAAATAGAGTTATGTATTCATCTTTTTAACCACATTATTAGTAGTAGAGAAACCTAACTGAGACTAACTTTAGCAAGGGTAGTCCATTGTTGGCTCTCATAATGAGAAAAATATCCAGGGATAGATACTTGAAGAACAGATCCACAAAATCAAACTGTACCACTCAGTTCATTCAGTCTCCAGTGTTTCCCTCCTCCCATCTCTCCACCTCTCAGAGTTTCTTTCTTCTGTCATTGACTTCATTGTCTGGTGAGTTCTTTCTTCAGAATAGTGGTCCTTGGACAGCTTGGCATCCTAGCTTAGCAAATCAGCAGAAGTATGATGTTCCAGTAAAAGTCCCAGTGATGAATCTCAGTGCACTGGCTGGGGTCTTTTTTACCTTCAGTGCATTCATCGCACCCAGTCAGTGCATCTTCCACAGTAGGTAAATTAAAAAAGAGTGAAGCATAGTGGTAAGGAACATGCACTCACGAACCATCATGCCCGGGTAAACACCTGGCTCTGCTCCTTCCTGATTGTGTGACTCCTGGCTATCCCTGAATAGATAACAGTGGCCAGGAGGTCAAATGACTTGGCCTGCATTGTGTCCCCACCTCTGAGCAGGCATGAGTGGAAGCTCCAGCTGGTTTGAGATTAGTGAAGAAAAAAAAAAATCAAGAAGGTGTTATAAGAAAATTAAGTGGGCATAAATAACAGATGTCTATTAAATTCTTATGTGAAAAGTAACCTACATGCATCTTATAGGTAAATCCAAGATGAAGGCTAACACTGTAGGTAACCACATCGTAGCTTCCTTACACTGCACTGTTATCGTTTGTTTAGAAGTCTGTCTCTCTAAGTGAACCCTGAGCCTCTCAAGGTCGGGCTCTCCCTCCTGAGGCCAGGAGTACCTGGTGTGTGAATTTAGTAAACGTTGGCCGGGTAAGGGGGAGACTCGAACTCGAAGCAAAAGATTTCCAACAACCCATTTGCAAATATGTCGGCACATTTCATTTTCCTCCCAAGAAAATACATGGCCATCGTTACTTGGAAGGAGACTAAACAATTCAGTAGGATTTAATGACCTATTGTTTAAAAACAGAACTGACTGATACCACTATCTTTGAGGTTTACTGCCCATTATAGTACTTGAAAAAATACTGGTCAGGGGACCATGGAGATGAATTACAACTTGAATTAAAGCTAAGGTTGTTGATGGCTCAAATTTATTACCATCAAAAAAGTAAAAAGCTGTTTACTTGCTTCTTTGAAATATGCCGGTGGGTTTAACTCCGTCTCTAAGCTCAAATTTGTTCTCTCTTCATTAGAATCTCTTCTAGGCAGGGATGGAGGTGTACACGGAGATCCGCAGAGACTTGCGCTTTCTGTTTTTGTGGCATCCAATTTTTATGACTCCAAAATAAATTCGCTGTCCAGGATTACCAATTTATCTTACGGCTTAACTTCTTTTTCAAACTGACCAAACGGAAGTTTCAATAAATATCTGGCTTGGAAACAGGCAGGACAGGAGCAAAATGCTCTCTCATGGTTGGTGTAGAAACTCTCCCAGCCTTGAAGAGGTTATTTGCTAAATGTCTAAAAGAGTTAATGATCTTCCAAAAGGGAATAAAGATCAAACCTAGTGTCCTCTGAGCAGCACTAATGGCCCAGAGCACTAAATCTTCTACTCCTCTGTAAGTGATTTCGGTGTCTTTCTTTCCCTATTGAAAGCAAAATCCTACCCCTTTATAAGGGACAAAGGATGAAACTTCTTTTACATTGCATTAAAACCAGATGCTGCCCAGGAAATTCAGCGTTAGCAGGCAGTAAATTACACTTTTAATCTGCTTGTTGTTTCTGGGGATTGCCACAAACATATTACAGTATGTGGTACCACTTAGGGGCTGGGCAACCCATCCCTGCCGTTTGGAAAGCGTGTGTTGTGTTAATGATGGACTTCGGTGTTAACTCGATCCCCACCCCCCAAGCTGGTTTCGATCATAACGCATCATTTTGTAAGCATGAATAATAAGAACTTTAGGGCAAACTAATTTAGATTCCACCCCGCCCTCCATTTTGCGAGGGAAAATTAAAGAGATTTTTTTTTTCAGCCTAACCCCCACTGCCCATTAAAGTTGTGTATATAAATAAGCCAGGTTATCTTTTTCCTTGGGAGAGATGCTGTTTTATCTAACGGTCGCTTTCCTAGGAGCTCAATACTCCACCACTCTAAATTAGGACACTTTATCTTAAGGCTTCATAATCTTACGAGACTATAATTGGAAAGTTTATAAAAAAAAAAATCCTGCTTTGTAAGCTTGGCAGCTGAGATAGAAGGAGGGAATGAGAAGGGCTAGCACAGAATTACACCATCACTGCTAGCCTGACTCCGCTTGACACAGCCGTTTAATATTTTGACAAGACAAAATATAAAGCAGCATTTTATTCTGTAGAGACTTCACTAGACACAAGCATGGAAGTGCTTGTGATCAATAAAGTTTGTGGTGGAGAGTGATTTATTTACAGCAGGGTATTATGTAGAGAAAGAGCTGTGATATTTCCACAGGCTTTGACGGCATAATGGGCCCCTCTCAATCCTTACATGGAAGGGTTAGATTGTCATGGCTGCTCAGGCAGTATTCAAAACGTTATCTGATCAGCCTTAAAGACTTCAGAACGAGACAGATGATTAGTTACCCTAAACGATCCTCATCATGCAGAAATTGATGATTTAATATAGTCAATGACAGACGATTCCATTTGTACTAGATAAAGTGTCTGCGGTTTGTATCAATCATAATAGAGTTATTATTGAGCATAAAAGAAAAGCATGTTTAATATCATTAATTCCAGATATGTCGCTTTCCACATCTGGCATTCATCCATAGACCAGAACCACTCCAGGCTATCATTTCTGCCTCTGTGCTGGCGACTCCAGTGTTTTTTGTAATTTCAAAATGTTTTTCAGCACCTCCAGCTAGGCGCAATAACAGTTTACAGATTACCTATGTCATCACATTTTGACAAACTTCTCAATCTGATGTGACCTTCATCTTTAGCCATCTGCTTGCCTTTGTTTCTGCTCTTTTCCGATAAACCTCCACAGCTTAAAGCTGCAGTAGTTGTTCCATAGACTGTACTTCTAGGTCAACATTTCACCTGTGTAAATCCAGAAACACAGACTGCAGTGTAAGGATGGTGACCTGGGTTCAGGTCCCTGGGTGCCCGACCCTCCCTCACCTCCTTAGTTATATTTTTCATCATTCACGTCAAATTCATTTTGATTGTACGGAGGGGAAAGCACACAACCAGAAAAAAGGAAGCCCGAGTGGGAGTTGGGGTGAGGGGAGTAGGAGAAAAGAATAATCAGTGAAACTGAGAAAGTTGGAAAAGGTAGGAAAAAAGTCATCTCCGCCATCTGCCTTCCCTGCACACGTTCTAACAATGGGAAAGGTGAACACACGATGAGGGAAGAGACCAAAACTTTCTGGGGAACATTATGGCTACCCGACATAAATGCTGTGTCTTTTTTTAAATTTCAAATACACTAGCTTCCAAGTGACGTGTTGAAACAACAACAAAAAGGCCTATCTTCAAATATGGCACATCCATTTTCTAAGGAGGAAAAAAAATCTCTGTAAAAACAAAGACAAAAAGTCTCTCTGACTTAAATTACTTCTGCTCACAAATGTTTATATAGTACTCTCGATTGTAAAACAAAACAAAACAAAACAAAACCAAAAAACAAGCAAACAAACACTGCCGGGGGTTGCTTTTTTTCTTTTTTGTAATAAGAACTGACTTGGAGGTCACTTTTCATGTGTGCATTTAACAAAGACTTGAGGGGCGCCTGGGTGGCGCAGTCGGTTAAGCATCCGACTTCAGCCAGGTCACGATCTCGCGGTCCGGGAGTTCGAGCCCGGCGTCCCGGCGTCGGGCTCTGGGCTGATGGCTCAGAGCCTGGAGCCTGTTTTCGATTCTGTGTCTCCCTCTCTCTCTGCCCCTCCCCCGTTCATGCTCTGTCTCTCTCTGTGCCAAAAATAAATAAACGTTGAAAAAAAAATTAAAAAACAAAAAACAAAAAAAAACAAAGACTTGAGCACCTACTATGTGTCAGACACCGTTAGGCGCTAGGAATCTCTCAGTGAAAAAAGAGACAAAAATCTATTGTTGATTACTACCAGAGATCGCGAGAAGTTAGATGGTTACAAGCAGAACATTTTTAAAACTTAAGGACAGGATCAAAATAACCGCAGGGAGGATAAATGACGATCAGGATCTCCATCTATCTTGGGAGGCGTTAGGTGTTGGGGGTAGGTACACCGGGAAGCAGAAAGCGTCATCACTTCTAGATACGTTCAGTCCAGCTAAATGCTTATCTACACTAACACACTCATTTATCACATTTTGTTTGGTGGGATAGAGTAAAAAGAGTCACACTGCTGCAGAGGCAAAAGGTAAGTTTTCAAGTTTAGCTCTCATCGCCTCATGCCGCCTTCATCATCACTGTCTCAACATGACTGGCTTTCTAAGGCAAATCCAACATCTTCTCACACATGTGATCACCCCTTGGTAACTATCGAAGCAACTAACGAATCATGTAAGTAAACGTATAGATTTTCAATTCTGTTGTTGAAAACTACTGATGATGTTTGAGGTATAAATATTCAATCATTCAAGGGAATAACTTCACAGATGAGCCAAGTCAGATTTAAGTAACCATATCTAACGAGGGGCCCTCTGTAATAGTAAAACCCTCAGATTTTTAGTGTTCCAGGCCTGGCTGTAATATTTCCTGTCTCTGACAACCTCACTAAACCTCAGGTTTCTTGTTTTCAAAGTAAGAGAAAACATGTCTTGCCTGTTGCACAGGGTTACATTAGGAATGATTTCTTAAGGTATTTTGGAACAAGAAATACCCGAGCTATGCGCTAGTCAAATTCCTCTATTTCATTAAAAAAAAAAGAAAGTAGCCCAGAAAACTTAAGAGACTTACTCAAGGTCAGTCTGCTTAATAGCAGAACTGGGGTTAGGTCACTGTGTTCAATTTCTTGTCCAGTGATCTTTCTTCTCCTCCATGAGATAATGCAGTAAAAATGCTTTGAAAACTATGGCATGCATAAAGAATATGGTATTCTAATGATGGAGCAAAATGATGTGCTCTTTCTCCATCTGAGTTTTCCTATTTCTCAAAAAAAAAAAAAAAAGAAAGAAAGAAAGAAAGAAAAAGAGCATTCCTGATCATCTTACAATGATTTCTACCATGAATTAAAAGGAAATTGTGCAAGAAACATTCAATTTCTGATAGCAACGATTTCACACTTTGTATAAAATTTTCTATGCAGATAAGATTAATGAATGTGCATTGACAGTGATCATAGTTACAGATTATGCCAAGTTTGACACTTTAGTTCCTAACCTAATAATTTGTTTGTCCAACTGTCATTATCAATATATCGGCTGAGCCTTATAAAATAATAAATCGTGTGCTGTGTTTTATTTTATTCCCATGACTAAAATTAGGTTTTTAATATCTTTTTGATGAGCTAATACTCTCAAAGCAGACAGTAGACACCAGTAAACAAATACACTATTATTTGAGAAAGACTTTCTGTTCATTGATGGGTTTAGCCTTGACACTAAAATGTATATAGAAAAAGTGTCAGTCAACTTTTGACATGCAAAATGTTTGTGTCAGACTCACACAGAGCAGGTTCAGCAAACAAGTGACCATAAAGTCACCTAATGCTAAAAATCAAAAGCCTTCCGAATCAGAGTCTAAGAAGAGAATTCTTTGGTTCTGCTTCAAACTTATTGATTTTACTTTAACCATTAATCTATTCATGTTGTCCTCAACGCATTTTAAATGGCCACGCCTATTTGTCTCCCCCAAATCTCTGTGTTTACAATACTATTTGGGTGAGATTTTACCCGTATAACTGTAGATTCATAATCAGAAGGGAAAAAAATGGAATCTATATAGTAAAATAGGGGCTGTGGTCTTCTATTTCAGTTCACAGATCCAAAAGGCTCAGTACTGTCCATTATTAACTGGGCCAGCAGGCATAGAAATTTCACTTAGAACTAAAATTATGCAAGAAGTCATTGTGATATAAGGGTGCCTGGGTGGCTCAGTCAGTCAGTTAAGTGACTGACTTCGACTCAGGTCATGATCTCACCACTGGTGAGTTCGAGCCCCACAGTTAGGCTCTGGGCTGACAGCTCAGAGTCTGGAGCCTGTTTTGGATTCTGTGTTGCCTTCTCTCTCCGCCCCTCCCCCCCTTGCACTCTGTCTCTCTGTCTCAAGAATAAGTAAACATTAACAAAAATTAAAAAAAAAAAAAAAGAAGTCACTGTGATGTAAAGGGAGGAAAATGTAAAAGGTTTTCTAATCAGTTTTCCACTTCAGACCAACAATCATTTTAAATAGCAAATAATGTTTCACATAGGAAAATGAAGAATGCTACTTTGGATAACTTTTCTCATTTCTCTTGTAGAAACAGAAAGGCTATTCTAAAGTGTTTTAAGTTTCTCATCTGTAGTTACAAGCTAGCAGGAAACTTGAAGCTTTAATCTGTAGAAATTCATCCTGGCACATACGATTTTAAAAATCAGGACTGATTCTCTCATGCACTCTTGGTGGGAATGTAAATCGGAGCCACCACTGTGGAAAACAATGGAGGTTTCTCAAAAAACTGAAAAAAAAAAGAACTATTTTACAACCCAGTAATTCCACTACCGGGTATTTACCAGAACAAACACTAATTAGTTCAAAAACGCTAATCTGAAAAGATACATGCACCTGTATCTGTTTTGCAGCATTACTTACAATACCAATATACGGAAGCAAGCTAAGTGCCCATCTGTACACGAATGGGTAAAGAAGATATGATACATACACACAATGGAATACTACTCAGTCAGAAAAAGGACGAGATCTTGCCATTTGTGACAACATGGATGGATCTAGAGGGTATTATTCTAAATGAAATAAGTCTGGCAAAGACAAATACCATATGATTTCACTTACATGTGGAGTCTAAAAACAAAACAAAACAAAATAAATAACAACAAAAACGTAAACAGACTCATCTAGTGAGCAAACTGTTGGTTTCCCAATTGGGAGGGGGGAGGGGTGATGAGGGAATGAGTGAAATAGGAGAAGTGCATTAAGAGGTAGAAACCTCCAGTCATAAAATAAATACATCACACAGATGCAAAGCACAGCGCAAGGAATATGGTCAATAATATTGTAATTGTGTGTGGAGACAGATGGTAATTACACTTAGTATGGTGAGCATTTTGTAATTGTCAAATTGCTATGTTGTACACCTGAAACTGATACAATATTGCATGTCCACTCTCTTTCGATTAAAAATTAATATAAATAAGTAAAAATTAGGGTTAATTCTAAAACTTGTTATTTTATCAGTAAATGTTTTATTGTGTGAGTTATCACTTAGAATGCTCTGTAAACAGATTTCCCTCTCCTTTCTGTATCTTTGTGATATATACAGCTTCCTACTGGAATCCCTTTCCCTGTCCTCTCCTCCTATCAAAATACTGCAAATCCTTCAAGTACCAGCTTAAATCTAAATTCGATCACAAATCTCTCCGTGGACGCTCCAGAAATACTTCTCTTTCATTTTTGTGAATTCCTAGAACAATTATAGTTTGCACTACACCCTCCAGGAAAATGCATCTATCCAGTAAAAACATATTTCTTGTTTGGCCTTTGCCAGACACGTATTAAGCATCCGGGTTACTAAGAGGATAACACATGAGACTGTCTCCCACCTTATCTAGTGAAAGAGGGGATAAATGCATCTACTTAACCCAGAAGAACTGTTTTCACTTATTATCTCATTTGATCTGCATGATACCTCAGTAAGGTGAAATTATTATCTCAATATCACAGATGAGGAAACTGAGGCATTAAGAGACTGGGTTACTAACCCAAAGTCAGAGACAGAACCTCTTCCTAATCATTCTGTGTTTATATGCCTCATGTGCACAACTCCATTGATGCCCTGGATTTCTGAGAGTTGGGGAACTATTTTTTAAAGTCTTTTCCATTCTTTGACTTACTGGGGGAAAAAAAGATATATATTCACGAAAATATTTATTGACTATTTGCAGAGTGTGAGTTCAACTCAAATCTTAACAGAAACCTAGGTAGGTTTTTTCCACCTATAATATAACACAATTGAAACAATTGTCTATATTGTAAATAATGATATTAAAACCTATTTAATAGTCTATTTAGGACTCTCCTATGGCTGAAGAAAAAATTCTACAGGGAAGAAAACTGGAAAAGCAAAACATTAACAAACCTAACTTCTTTTTTCTACAATGTCGTACAAAAGTATACAACCCTACGATCATTTGAAACTTGGAAAATTTAAAAGTTCAGTCTCACAGATGCCCCATTTTACCGGTATACCAAAAGATCAGAATATTCTCAACATTTGAAGTGATGTGCATTCTAAGTATAACAATAACTTAGAGTGTGTATGTGCATTATCTTAAGGAAAACCAGGCAATCATCAAGGGCAAAATTTCTCCTTCAGATCTCTATGTACAATCTGGACTCTCTAAATCTGTGCTTTCTCTAAATTAAAAAAAAAATCTCATTTAAGATCATCAAGAGAAGAGCAAATCTAAAATATGGCTCATTATCCTGCACATAATACTATATGTATACGTATTCACATACATATTGTTGGTAAGTGGAAATAAATATCAGATGCTATTTGAATATTACAATACCACTGTAGGAACCCAAGGATAAAATTCCTAAAGGAAAAGAAAAACTGTGGGAAAGGAATCTTTAGCATCACATATGTAGTTGTAAAATATTTTTCTAAACCATATCACTTTATTCCCAGAAATCAAATTTTTATTCCTGCCTGGTCTCCATATATGTCAGGATTAAATATTTGTGTTTCATAGTGAAAATAAACTTTGCATCTCTAAAATATTAAAGTAAAAATTAAAATAGATGTATGTAAAATTGGAAGGATAAAGAGTATAGTATTAATTACCTGCATATTAGAAATGTCATTTAGAAAATATTTAATCTCAAATTGCCTTACTTATCTCTGTCACTCAGTAGCCTATGCATTTATTTTTCCTTTATCAGGATCAACATGCGTGTGAAAGCTCTAAATGGTCAGGTGCTATGGCAGAAAATTACACACGTGCCATCCTGGTCTGTCCTCCTAAGGTATATGGATACAGTGCCTAGGGGTGAGCTTCTAGGATTCAGGCTGCCCAAATTCAACTTCTGGTTCTATAACTCATTAGCTATGTAGCCTAGCATGGATTAGTTAATTTCTCTGGACCTCAGTTCCTTGATCTTAAAATAAAGCTAAGTAATTCATGTCTTATGAGCTTGCCATAAATATCAAATGAGATAATGCATATAAAACACTTAGTACAATGCCAAGCATATAAATGATAGTCAAGAAATATTAGCTATTATTACTACTATTATTAGCTAATAAGAGCTTATCAGTCAAACCAACATGCCATTAGAGTTTAAGCTCTTCAATACCAAGGTCATGTTATACTTAGCTTTGTGTTCTTGATACACTATTAGTGAGCATGGATTGCATGACAGGCTGAATGTATGAATGAATGAGTCAACAAAGCAAATATGCTATAATATGATGTATATATTACATATATATCATACATACATATTACATACATATATTACATACATACATATATTACGTACATATTTAAGATATGTATATATACACACATATACAAATATGTAAAATTGTGTATTGTATATATTCATACACAAGACCTATGGCCAAATTATCAATCAACTAAGTAAATTTACTCAATCCATCAATTAAATAAAAATAATAATCAAACTAGATGGATATTTGATTGAATTGACCTACTGTTTGATTAAGTTCTTAGGCTCATTCATGTGGTTCAATATGGTGGAGCCCCACTAATATTTACATAAAAAAGAAACATGAAGTCAATTGGGATAGGAGATTGTGGCATTTAAATCATAAGCAGAGCAAGGGTAAGTGTATAGAGAGAGGTTAGCAGCATAATTAAATACCAGGGGAGCGGGAATATTGTAGAATGTGGCCAAAGCACACTTAGGCAAAAACCTAAAGTAGAGGATGCAAAGAGTTAGAAAGTATAAACTCACTGTCCTTCATAAGAATAACATTAGAAAGGTAAACATACTGTCCTGGAAAGATTCCACCAAGCATTCTAAAACTAAGCTGAAATAAATATTGAAGTAGCCAAGCACTTGTTCCTAGAAAGGATTCCTTCTACTTTAAAGCCTATGGAAGTCATGTTATTCATTAAAGACACACATAGACATATGCATGCATGCACACGCATGTACACACACACACACACACACACACACTCATTTCTTGGTACCTAAATAAATATTTTTAAATTATTCTTATAAGTACTACAACCATATACTTCAGTATAAACAAATAAACAACAAATATCGACCACAATGACAAATCTAACAAATAATGTTTAAAACAACCTCTGTATCTGGAATATTATGAATTAGCAACATATAAACGTCTGTATGTTCCTAATTGCAACTCTGGCACAGATCTGATGGTAGTGAATACTACTACTCACTTATTGTATTAATTTTTCCAAGGTCAGCTATCCAAGGGTCTACCATCACAGATAATTCCACTTCTATGAATTTGTTTCTTGTCACAGTCACATCAAAGGAAAAGAAAAATGAGTTAACAGTCAGCACTTAGGGGTTGTTGAAGTGGCAGAAGGTTCAGTTCCTTTAGAACAATGGCTCTGGCTTGACGTTGTGTGATTGTAAGGTAAAATACTGTCTTCCCTGAATGAGCCTTTGTCTATAGCTGAAAGGAAATAGTATGTCTATTCCTGAAAGTGAAATATAGATCTGCAATTTTATGAGAAAGCATATCATTAGTCATCAAATATAGTCTGAGTATATTTTTAAAAAATTATTTCTGGTCTGTCTTATGAAAGATATTCTGGACTCTGCCTTCTACAGTTCTCTGTCTCTCTGTCTCTGCCTCTCTCTTTCTGTTTCTTTCACACACATGCACACACACACACACACACACACACACACACACACTTCATACATATGCCAAAATGGTGCTCTAGTTGGCATTCTATTGTCCAAACCTTGGTGCTATTGAATCTTCAATGTGTTTGAAAGATAGAGGTTACATATTTTCACATTGAATGGCAAGACAATCACCAACAGTATAGTTCTTGAATGTAGCCAATCTACCACTGTTGAAGTACCACTTATCACAATACAATTCCATCAAGATGAAAGTGTAGAGAAAACAGGTATGACAAGACACCTAAACAACTGTTGAATAGCCAGTAGGCTGAAGTAGAAGAGGTACAAGAGATGTTCTAAGGAGTCACCTGAAAAATAAATCCAGGAGGACATCCTGTTTACGCAGGCCTTCATCGTGTGAGTGATATTTTCAAGTCAACATGGGTGAAAGAAGGACGAATAGTGAGTGTGCCTACAGGAAGGATCTGAAAAGTAACAAAGAAAGATTTCTATAATAACTCAAGGCTTCAAGTTCCATTGTGATCGACTCCACCAGAATTCTGTTCTCAGTCACTACCGGTGCCATCCTCTATGACAAAAGTTAGCAACGTATGTCATCATATTTGACCAAATTGTCATTAACCATGATTAGTTTGAGGTAAAACACTAGCAAGTGTAGCTGTAGGGAAAAAAATTAAGACAAAAACAAAATAAATTTAGAAATCCAAATAATAGGCATTGAAGAACAATTTTTTTCAAATCGTCTGCTCACCAAATGAATAAGAACAGACCTCCATATTTTCATTTGCAATGAAACAAGTTAGGGGCACCTAGGTGGCTCGGTCAGTTAAGTGTCCAACTCTTGATTTCGGCTCATGGTTCATGAGTTCAAGCCCCGCGTCAGGTTGTGCGCTGACAGTGTGGAGCCTGCTTGGGATTCTCTCTCTCTCTCTCTCTCTCTCTCTTTCTCTCTCTCTCTCTCAAAATAAATAAATAAACTTAAAAAAAAAACAATTTAGACTTCTGGCATTAATCTATCTTCTGTCAACTCAAGACTATGTCATAAACTTGAGGGAGCCAGAAAATTTTACTTCTGGCCCTACGGTGGGACTCAGTCATTCCTACTCGGACTGAGCCATTTTAGTTGTTTCTACTGTACCTCTCCCTCCTTTCTTTCCTCTCTCAAAAAATTATTGTCTCAACTGTCTGCCCTCTCATGTGTCTTAAGATGCCCACTTATGCCGCAAATCATAGCCTCCTCCCATCAAACAGGAACACATATTCTTATTTATGACTCTTCACAAATGTCCAAGTACCATGATTCTGCAGATTCTGAGCATTTCCAACACTACTTTGGTTTCCCCCATGCCAAATTCCCAAAACCATGATTGAAATTTTTCCTTATTGCCTTCCCAGAACCTAGGCTTATGTCTGGCATAACTGGCATATTCAGTATGCTTGTTCAACAAATGAATGGGTAATTCCTAGCCTAAAATGCTCTGTAATACATATTTCTAACTTAAAAAAATGTTTTGTTCTGTGTAAACTAGACTAGTTTTCTGTCTGAATCATCTAACCATACATTGACTCTACTCTTTAAATTACTCGAGTTTAAAATCATGTTAAAAGTGTGTTCACATCTTGGGGCGCCTGGGTGGCTCAGTCGGTTAAGCGACCGACTTCAGCTCAGGTCATGATCTCGTGGTTTGTGAGTTCAAGCCCCGCGTGGGGCTCTGCCGCTGACAGCTCAGAGCCTGGAACCCATTTTGGATTCTGTGTCTCCCTTTCTCTCTGCCCCTCCCCCACCCATGATCTGTCTCTCTTTCCTTCAAAAATAAATAAACATTAAAAGTATGTTCACATCTCTATACTGATTTACTATGCCCCAAGTGCTAAGAATTACCCCATGTCAGTTCCTCTTTCTTTAATCCTGCTAATCATAAAGTCCACACTGCCAGCATTGGTATAAACGGCTTCTGTTAAACAGTCACTATAACATAAGATGTTAATGAGGGGGCTTAGAAATTACGTTTACGGATCATCCCATGTAAAGATGATGTGTCTGGTCTGAAGGTATAGACAGAGGCATGGAGAAAGCACTTCAGTGAACTAGATCCAGGTTTCAGGAGTCTCTGACTGGAAAGGACAGGAGAAGTTTAAGGCAGACAAGAATATGGCTGACAGTTTGGAGACATTAATACAAGAGTTGTATGAAAAAAAGTATTCTATTACCGTTCACTGATGTTCGTTCACATTGTATTCTATGTTGCACCTAAAATGAATGAAGTAAGCATGACTTCATTTATTTTCAGCATGTTTCCATATTTCACCTCCCTGATGAGTTACCACAAATAACAGGCTTAAGTAGGAAACCCAGGTGTGTTTAGAGGCAGAAAATTGTACAATTAAAAATAAAGAGGGGCGTCTGGGTGGCTCAGTCGGTTAAGCATCCAACTTCGCCCAAGGTCACGATCTCACCATCAGTGAGTTCAAGCCCTGCATCGGGCTCTGTGCTGAAGCTCAGAGCCTGGAGACTTCTCAGGATTCTGTGTCTCCCTCTCTCCCTGCCCCTCCCCCATTCACGCTCTGTCTCTCTCTGTCTCTCGAAAATGAATAAACATTAAAAAAACTAAAACAGAAATAAATAAATAAATAAATAAAGGTAATGTGTGTGTGATAGACCCACTTCACCAAATGAATGAACCAGTGACAGTTTGGAGGAGGAATTATTGTTTCCTGAAACTAGCGCTCTCCAACTGTGTCAATAGGAACAATTCTTTGGTGGAAACTAGAAGGACCAAAGCTGGGCTGCGGGGCTTATGTTAATTGGCTTTTAAATCCCAGGAAGGTTTGCCACAAACTGAAACACAAAAACTATCTGCCTTGGTGGGATTTCTACTTTGAATCTGTATAGTTCTGGAATAGAGTCGACAGCTTCCCTCTCTCCACCTCTACACGCACACACACAACCTCACATCCCCGATTTCCATAATCTTTTAAAACCAAAGCCGGAGGTCAGGCTAGTTCAATACCTGCAGAGAGAACTCTGAGTGACATTTAAGTCAACCTTAGAAATAGCCAGTCATCTCCTTGCTTAGAATGAATACCAAAGAATGTCAATTTCACTTATTTTTAAGTAACAATGCAGGGGCTGGAAAGAGAAAAGGTTGGTAACGTTTAGTTTTATTGTGTGTTGTTTTTGGTTATTGCTGCTATTGCTGTTTCTGTTTTGGAGATTTTTGTTTTGCGTGTTGGTGACTTATTTGCAAGCTGATTTGGAGGCTAAGTCTCCAATCCCAAGCACGTTTCCTTAGTTTATGAAATCCTGCTGGCCTTAATAGCATAGAAAGCTCTGAGTCCTGAGAAGCCCATGTCTTGAAGTGTCGAAGAAATTGACATTTTATTAATTCCTAATAATTGTTTCCACATGGCAGTCTTAGCTCCTCAAATGAACTTCCAATTCTTTGAGAGTGGGGCAAAATCTTATTATTCTCTCTCTGTTTTCTATTTGGCATAGATTTGAAAGCATTTTTAAACCCTAAGCACTTATTGAGGACATACTATTATTTATAAGGAGCTAAGACAGTTATTAAGGATAGAGAAATGAATAAGATAAGGTCTCTGCTTGCAGCAAGTTTTGTGGGGGAGACAGAGAAGATAATAATTACAATGTAATATGATAGAATCTATGGCATATTGATAAAAAGTGTCCAACAGAGCCGTGTAGAGAGGACTGACTGCCAACAGCTTGTGACCCTGTAACCAGGGACACAGCCACCTCCTAAGGAGGATGCTGGGGCCATAAGGAACCAGAGTTAGTCTCCTTCTACCTTCTCCTGCCTCACTTGTGCTTGCCAAATGGCTGAACTCAATCAGAAGCTGGAGAGCAAGAGGTTGCTCTCCAGAGCTGGGATAGTCCATACAGATCCACCTTCCTGAGCCCAAAGCTGGGTACTTAAGGATGAAAAGTGGATCTTGAAGTATAAATGAAAGATCTTCAACAGTGATATAGACTTGAGGGTGTAAGTTTAGTTTTGCACATGACAAGCGGCATGTGTTCATAGACTATTCAGATGGGGAATAGAAATCCAGGATCTGAAGTTCAGGAGGAAGGTTCTGTACTAAACAAATGCATTTGGACTCTATTAAACCACAGGTAGTTGAAACCACAAGAGCGGATGAAATAACTAAAGAGGGATTTTTAAAAAAAGAGAGAGAGAGAGACAAAGGGAGAATCTTGAGCAACTCCAACATTTAACGTCCGGTTAAGGAAACAGCAGGTGAATGGTACAAATGGCAGCATTGACCAAGTGAAAAGAGAACCAGGGGGATAAATTATCACGATGTACTGGGGAGAAATGGTCAAAAATGTTAAACGCAGTGGAGAGTTCAAACAAAATAAGAACTGAAAAATGTTCATTCAATTTAGCAATGAGATCAACTGGTAATCTCCGTGAAAACGGTTTGAGTAGAGAAGTGGGGATATAGCCCACGGCAGTGGAAGAACACTTAGTATCTTCAATATCCATAGAAAACAGACGCCGAAGCCAATGCTTCATTGAGAAATGGAATCTCAAATTTTTGAGAAAATCCAGCCAGCTGCTTGTTGCCTGGATAGACCATATGGAACCACCCACCGTGAGGAATAATCTAAAATACAGAAACTTATCTGCTGGCTCTCCTCCTGCCCCACCCTGTATCTCTTCTCTCCCATTGTCAAAGTTTACCGTCAGGGCTGTTAAGCCCCCTGACTCCCAAGCTATGCGGCACAGCCTTCCAGGGCTGTCACTGCCACACAGCTCTGCCTCCGAGTCCCAAGTGGTGGAAGGAGCCAGAGCCTTTGTGGATCTGGTCAGCTCAGACCCTGGCTCAGCAACAGCTGTGTCTCTTTCCTGGAAAAGTGTGACCCACACAGGCCAGGGCCCAGCCCTTGTCCTGGAACAATCCACAATAAGCAGTAGCTGAGAAGGCAGCTGGGTATATGGAAATTGTCCACTGAGCAAGCAGCCAAGGACCTAGGAGGCAGCAGGGGCCAGACAAAATCTGGAGAGGTGTGTGAATTGAACGGAACGCAGGTGATAAAATCTGATAGGACAGTTGATCAAGAAAAGTGACTGAGAAGAAAAGTAGGCAGAGAGGTAAAGAGGATCCCAGAGAGGAACACAACATAGTGGCAAAAAGATACATGAGGAGTTGGACTGCTTGTATATGATCGGGAACAATTCATTTGACTTTTCTGAGCCTCAATGTCCTTATCCATCAAATGGAGAAATATTATTATCTACTTGATAAGATTGTTATGAGTTACTAAATACAGAACATTTAGAACTGTGTCCAGCACAGAGTATTATTTTAAGGCTTGATAAGGATCGAAGGAGGATTCTTTTGTTTCATAGACACTTGAACATCTTTTCGTGTTGAGGAAGGAAAAAAAGGGAGTTTCAAGGGAGAGAATAGAGAAGTAATTATTGATAAAGAAAACTATCAAAAAACCGGGGCCCCTGGGTGGCTCAGTCGGTTAAGCGGCTGACTTCAGCTCAGGCCATGATCTCCCCGTCCACAAGTTCGAGCCCCGCGTCTGTCTCTGTGCTGACACTTCAGAGCCTGGAGCCTGCTTCGGGTTCTGTGTCTCCCTCTCTCTTTAGCCCTCCCCCGTTTGCGCTCTGTCTCTCTCTGTCTTTCAAAAATGAATAAATGTTAACAAAATTTTTTTAAAAAATTTAAAAAAGAAAGCTATCAAAAATGATAGCATTTCTTGATAAGGTGAAGAGATTAGTGCGTGATAGGCACGTACTGATTTCGTGCTTGCTGATTGATCAGACATAAGTATTAGACCAAATTAAGTAATCGTGCATGGTTTTACATAAGCAGTATTTACTAGCCTATATTTTGAAATGTTATATAATAACAAAATTCACTACGCCTATATGCATAAAGACCTGGAATAGATAGTTTAACGAGTGAACAAAAACTGAAGGAATGATTGAATAGAAGTTCATACTTACTGCTCTGCCCATTCAGCTGCTATCTTTTCACTATCTTTTCAGACCCGTCTGCACTTAAGATCTTATGTCTTTTATACTCTTAAATTAATCCAAAGCCAGGGAAGCAGAATATTCTGTGAGCTCAGACTCACCAGCCACTGGAGTCTGGAATTAGTTTTATAGTATCTGATGAGCCTTCATTGAGCACTGGACAGTGGTGTATCGGTCGTATTATATACAGCCTTTGCCTGCTGCTGCCGTCTCCTCCAGTCTGTATGCTTAAGCTTCAGCCTTAAGTTTCCTGTGTAGTGCTCCAATTTCCTTCCAGAATTAAAGTTCAGCCCTACACTTCAGTCCATGTACTTGAGTCTTTGGTTTCCTTCCTATCTTTTGTCAGAGTAGGGAAAGCTGGATTTTGGCCCTTGACCCTCTCCAATGCTTGGTCCCCTCTCCCAATATGACTGACAATACCAAAACATAATACCAAAACATAACGCTGCCCCCAATTTGGTGGAATGTGGCCACCGCCTCATTTTCCGGCTGGATAATGGATGACACCAGCCCGCACCATTTCAGGTTCACCAGGTTCCTTTGGAAACTATAGTGGACTGTCGGTTTCCTCTCTCGAAGGCCAGCACTAAACTCGAATCGCTTCACCCAGGCCACGAGTTTGGTGGCTTCCTCTCCTAGCTTCCTATTCTTTCTCGCTGGCCTATTTTTTCTGTGGAGATTCCAACACGCCTGACGATCAAGCCCATTGCAGGTTAAGCATGCCCGTTCGCAGCCTGATTTTGTGCTTCTCTCGAAGGTAGTGTGAAAATGTCCATATGTCAACTCCTTTTTATGTACTTTCATGTAGAAATATGAAGTGTTTATGACCCTAAAAGACACACGAGGTAAAATTCTACATTAGCTTCAATGGGCAGCATTTTTAATACTTCACAATTCTTCCTTTAATATCAAACTGAACACCACCAAGTTCTCAAGTTCTTGCTGGGGACAGACCTCTGATTTCAGAGGCAGTTTAATGTATTGGAAAGAGCAAGGGCTTTGTAATCAGACAGCCGTGGGTTCAAATCCTACCTGGGAAAACTACTTTGTGGCACTTTGGGCAAGTTATTTGGTGTCTCTGAGTCTCAATTTCTTCAACTGTAAAAATAGGGTTGCTAATACCTGCCATGGACAGTGGTTTGGGGGATAAATGGGATGACAGATAAAAAGCACTCCATCCAGTGCCCAGCACTCGGAAAGGTAAACCCCTTCTTTTTCTTTCCCTTCTCCTGGTAATGCGAACTACAGATCAAACAGACTTCAGAATCATTCACCATCAGTTCTATTCCTGAAGACATCCTACAATTTTTATAAGACACTCCAATATCAGAAATATGACTGTCAAAGCTTAATTGTATGAGTTTTTCTCCATGTGTAGTCTAGGCAAACTTGAGCAATTTCTTAACTTGGAAACATTTAAAGTCATTTTTAAATAGAAGCTTATTTATTTACTTATTTCGCAGCCCTTGGTCATTTTGAGTGTGATCAGCCTTATTGTTATGGGACAGTTTTGCAGCTGTGCATACTAAGCATATGCAAAAGAATGTCCCTTTTAAAACTGAGGGTTTTATATTTACTTTCCCCCAAATTGGGTTATGTTCAATTAGTTGAACCAAAAACCTAAAACCCGAACATTTTTTTCTTGGTCGCTTCCAAACGGTCAGGACTTTCTCCAATTACTATTTATGAAAACAGATCATGTAAAGAATCATGAGCATTGAACAAATGCATGTCTCCTGCACCAAGAAAACTGTGCATGGATCCACCTCCTTTGTGCACCAAGGCAAACCCAGATCACAGCAGTTCCAGTAACTGCCTCAGATATCTCTTTATTAAATCTCGTGTTATCATCCAGGCTATCAAATTCACGACTCCATCTCTTAGGTTTTATATTTGCTTCTGTCCATGTGGAAGATTGGTCCCCAGATTCTTAAACATGCTACGTATTGATAAATGTGGTCTACATTCTCTCCCCTTAGATATGTAGCTCTTTGACCCGTAAAGCACAGTGTAAATGACACTGGCAGCTTACACTTCCCAATTCTTTTGGGATACTTGGTCTTAGAACCCAGCCACCATGCTGTGAGGAAGCCCAAGATCTCTCATGGAGAGGTAGGTATGCAGAGGAACCAACAGCCAGAATCAACTTGCCAGCCATATAAACAAACCATCTTAGAAGCAAATCTCTCTCTTCGTTTGAGCTGTCCCACCTATCCCTACCGAGCCCTGCCAAAATTTCAGATTCTTGGACACAATTAATGATTGCTACTCTTTTAAGCCGATAAGTTTCAGAGTGGTTTGCTCCACTGGAATAGATAGCTGGAACAATCCCCACAGGTTATACTTTCCACTAAAAGGAGTTTAGGTAACATGTGGATATAATCGATGGGCTATAATCATTTGTCTTTAGAAAAGAAATGGCCCCAAATTGCCTACATAGTCTCTTGCCCTCACTCCTCTCTGCCATTACTTCTCTGATTCCCTCTACAACCTTTTCCTTTAATCCTACATTCCCAGTATTATGATCCTGGTATTTGACTCTGTGGAGTCAAACAGAGACTCTGAGGAGTTGACTGTGGGGCTCCATGCTTCATTTCAACCACAATAATGTGGTCAAATTTATAAATCTTTTTCATTGTGGTTACCGGTTTTTTTGTGTCTTGTGGAACAAATCTTACCTACTCTGGGGTGAAGGTGTTCCCGTATGCTCTCCTAAAGCCTTTTGTGTTGTACTATTTACATTTAAGTCTATAATCCACACTAAGTTCTGAGTATGAGTTAGAAATCCAATTCCATTTTTTTTTCAGAGTAGACACCCAATTTTTCCAGCCTTATCTTACAGTCTTTTTCCAATGTCCTGCAGTGAATGCCAACTTTGTCATAAATCAAAGGTCCATTTAAGTATGCACCATTTCTTAATTCTATTCTGTTCTTAGAATTGTGAAATCCAACAATTTATACAACCCTGCACTAAAGCCACACTGTCTAAATTCCTAATGCTTTACAGTAAATCTTGACATTTAATAGAATATGTACTCCCACCCAGGATAGGCTATGTAAGGCCCCACTGAAAAATAAAAATGTGGGCCAAAAAATTTTTTGTTAAAAAATTATTAAGAATTTCAGTATGGTAGTAGCCAAGTACTAAAGTAAGCATGAAATCCTTCTAAGTGCAGAATTCTGAGCAACTTGCACAGGTCATATGTCCATGAAGCCAGCACTCCTCCCATATTAAGTGTTAGTGTTCATGACTAAAGTTTTATTGGAACCAAGCCATGATCATTCTTCAATGATCATGTAGAAATATGGGAGAGTTGTAAGGGAGTCCGTGTGCCCACAAGTCTAAAATATTTACTATCTTATCCTAGTAGAAAGTTTTCCAACCCCTGCTCAAGATATCAAATACAGTTTTAGAGGAATAGGGAAAAATTTATGGAGGAAGTAGAAGTTGAGTTGTGCCCTGAATGACGAACAGGATTAGATGTCAAAACTAAGGGAAAATACCTCTTAGACATGGAGAGAGCATGAAAAATTCCTGGGATCAGGAATAAATATGTTGGAATCAGGCCAGTGATTCGAACTAACCTATTAACATAGAGTATGTTAGTAGAAGAATGACTTACTAACATAGAGTATACCCTTTGGGAAATAATGAAAGATAAAATTGTAGAATGAGGAAGCATCCAGAAAACCCTGGAAAATGGGGTCTAATTTTTAAAGAACTTTTCCAAGAGCAAGCAGACCACCTTTAAGGTTATTTTATCATGATATATTGGTAAAAGATATTATTTTTTTCTTGAAAGATAAACTGGGACATGGTAAAAACTGAAGTTGAAATGAAGTCTTAGTGTTCATAGTCCATATTATAAATCACTATTTTGGCTTAGATGATGTTTTCCGTTTCCATAAGAGTTACCTGGCATCTAAAATGATCTCATATCCACATTTCATAAAACATATCGTAAGACTATTTGACTAATCCAATTTATATTCATCCATATGAAGCCAGCATAACTACTTATTATTTTCCTCACCTCTGATCATCTGACCTCCCCCCTGCTCCACCCCCACAAATAAAATAGATACCCTTTTCCATGAGTCTTCTATATGTCCCTTTTCCAGGGCCATAAGAAGGACAGTGACCACATCTCTACATTATTGGACAATTTGTATGTTCCTACAGGGGTTGAGGTCTTCTGATACACGCTAAGCCAGTCCACCCCTTTATCAGCACACTGGTTCAGTCAGGATGCTATTGCCAGCTGCATCAAAGCTGTCTGGAGACCAAACCAATTAAAATACGGACATCTGCATTTAGAACCTCTCAGCCTCTTTGTGCTTCCTCTCTCCTAGCATGATAACTAGACTTTTCCCTTTTCTAAGATATCTATGACTGATGGCAAATTAATGTGTTAGAGACTGGGGCAAATCTAAACTTCAGCAGGGGATTTCTAGTAAAACAATGACTTAAAAGCAAACGGAATGACTTTTCTTAAGGAAATTTCACACGCTGCAGTTACAATGATACTTGCAAGCACAGTTCATTCTAACAGTCTTCAAAAGCTACAAATAAAAATCAGACCATGCAGCGACAGTCATCCCCTCTTATCTTTACACAACAGCCTACCTAGCAGCCAATGTCCATGTGTATCTACGGGTATGGTTACTGCCCGAGGAATCCTCCAGAGCTTAGGTGCTTTGAGTATGAGAGGCCCCTGGGATCAATCTGGAAGTCACACTATTTAGGCTATTAAGGTAACCCTCTGCCTACTGGAATAGAGCGTTCACTCAAAAAAGGAATATGTATGGGGTTTGCAGAAAACTGTAGGCTCTGTAAAATAGTTGTTCACGCACTACCCATTTCAACTAAATGTTGTCGCAGTTCGTAGGAGAAACTCACTTGCTAAAAATCAGTTACTCAACTTAAGAGTTTAATTATTTATTTGGTTCGGAACTGCACGAAGAGAGCAGAAAAGGCTCAGCCAAGCAAGCCAGGCTCTGAGCCAATGTCTCTAGTTCTTCCTTGGACCAAAGGCTAACGAAAGACCTGCTACAGTTCATAGTGTGGGGCCTGCATGAGAGACTGAAGATCTCCCTAGTATTTTATCATTAAGTGCTGTCATCCATTGACTCATTTTTGAAATGGGAGAGGAAGGGGCGAGGGAGAAGCTTTTTAACTTTATTTTACTGTGCCAGGTGCTTTAGAAATTTTGTGAAGAAGACATAACTCCAGTTGCCACCATTTTAAAGATGAGGAAGTTACAGATCAGAGAAGTGACGCCACTGGGCCAAGGAACACGTGATTAACTTTACCGTTTGTGACCTGCTGGTCTTCTCTTCACTTACTCAAGGGCTGTGTTCACTTCTTTGAGCCTCTGGTTCAGGTTACCAAACAGATGTTTGCAATCCTACAGCTGAGTGGCAGTCGATAGATATCATAGAATCAGCTCAAGATTTAAAAAATTTTTAGTTTTTAAAGTTAAAAAAAAGAAAACCTCATCTATCATGATGTTAGTTATTAATCTAAACAATCCCTGTAAGACCTGACATTCTCATTTACAGATCTCAAGCTAGTGTGTCCACGTCTCATTTTAAAAACCAATAGCCACCATTACAATAGTCATTGGTAGACTTCTAGGTGCCAGATAGTATGCTTTGTCTTTAATCTTTCCAAAACAAATTAGGCATCCCTATTTGACAGATGAGAAAACTGACTAAATTACCTGCCAAAGCCAGTAATTGGGAAGATGGGAATTTGAGCCTAGGTCTCTCTGTCTCCTTTGCCCATTGCGCCAAACCCTGCACAGACTGCTACCTGGCTTGACTTTAAGTCAAGAATACGTGCTTCAAGATCCTTTGTAATCAAAGGTCAGGATTCTCTCTCACAACGAGAGCAAGTGGAGTTAAGACTCAGGGACCGCTCTCTGTTCATAATAGTTCCCAACTAGTATCAGCGCCTGAGATTTGTTGAGTTTTCCCCATTGAATTTGACAGAGTTATGCATCTGCCACATGTGATGGGAAATAAGTCCTTTCAGAAGTAGTCTTAATTTTGAGCCATATCCAGTCCCATTACTGATCTCTAATGAGTTCCTAGGATTGCTGCCTACATCACTAACCACTGTTCCCGAATAGCATGTGATTTCTCTGACTTCTGAAACTTTTGGGTGAGATTGCCCTAAATAATCCCTTAGAATATGATGTGGTCCTTTAGTCTTTGTCACTCCTGGAATCAGCTACTGCCATTGCATTACATGGCTCCTGAGGACACTCACCTCCCCAGCATCTCTGCAGGATGTTCCATGGCTGCCTGGAAGGTTCCCAGAGGAGAGCAATAACCACACTGGCTTTCCACTGCAAGTGGTACAAGACCTATAATAAAAGGAACTATTCCATTTGTACAAAATTAGAGGCAATTTAACCTCTAATTCACCTTCAGCAATATTTTGTTAATTAAATGATTTATGGTTTCAGTGGAATGGATCAGAATCCTTGGAAAAGCAAACAGGTGCCCAACCTGTGTGATCTTGGCCAAGACATCCAACGCCCTCCATACCTCAGTTGTGTCATCGGCTCTGCTTCATCCTCATAGTGATACTTACCGCTATTCCCCACTTTGTCTAAAAGATGGGCCTCATGAGGGAGGGAGGCAAACCATAAGAGACTCTTAAAAACTGAGAAAAAACTGAGGGTTGGTGGGGGTGGGAGGGAGGGGAAAGTGGCTGATGGGCATTGAGGAGAGCACCTGTTGGGATGAGCACTGGGTGTTGTATGGCAACCAATTTGACAATAAATTTCATATTTAAAAAATAAATAAATAGACTGAAGATGGTGGCGTAGGACGCTGGGCTCACCGGGTCCTGCTGATCACTTAGATTCCACCTACACCTGCCTAAGTAACCCAGAAAACCACCAGAAGACTAGCAGGACGGAGTCTCTGGAGCCAAGTGCAGATGAGAGGCCCACGGAAGAGGGTAGGAAGGGCGGCGAGGCGGTGCACACTCCACGGACTGGCGGGAGGGAGCCGGGGCAGAGGGGCAGCCCCCCGGCCAAGCAGAGCCCCCTGAGTCTGGCTGGCAAAACCGGAGGGGCAAGACACAGTGTGTTCGGACAGCAAGAGGGACTTAACATCTAGAAGGTTATAAGTTAACAGCTCTGCTCGCAGAGCAGGAGGGCTAGAGGACAACGGGAGGGAGAGTTGCTGAGCCCCGGGATGACAGAGCTCAGTTTGGCGGGGAACAAAGGCACTCGCCAGCACCATCTCCCTTGCTCATCCCCCAGCCAAAATCCCAAAGGGAACCAGTTCCTTCCAGGGAACTTGCACCACACAAACACCCAATGCTGCCCTTCTGCAGATCCATCCCTCCGGTGGGTCTGACTCCCTCCTGGTGCTGCAGGGCCCCTCCTGAAGCAGATCTCCAAAGGAAAAACAAGCTGAGCCTGCCCCTCCCACCCCTGTGCACCTTGCCAATCCACCCCAGCTAATACACCAGATCCCCAGCACCAGAAGCCTGGCAGCGTGCAAGTAGCCCAGATGGGCCACTCCACCCCACAGTGAATCCCGCCCCTAAGAGACGGAAAGAGAAGGCACACACCAATCCGACTGTGGCCCCAGCGGTGGGCTGGGGGCAGACATCAGGTCTGAAGGCGGCCCCACCCACCAACGCGAGTTATTCAAGGCAGCACAAGGGAAGTGCCCCGCAGTCCCACACCACTCCAGGGACTATCCAAAATGACGAAATGGAAGAATTCCCCTCAAAAGAATCTCCAGGAAATAACAACAGCTAACAAACTGATCAAAAAGGATTTAAACAATATAACAGAAAGTGAATTTAGAATAATAGTCATAAAATTAATCACTGGGCTTGAAAACAGTATAGAGGACAGCAGAGAATCTATTGCTACAGAGATCAAGGGACTATGAAACAGTCAGGAGGAGCTAAAAAATGCGATAAATGAGCTGCAAAATAAAATGGAAATGACCACGGCTCAGACTGAAGAGGCAGAGGAGAGAATAGGTGAACTAGAAGATAAAATTATGGAAAAAGAAGAAGCTGAGAAAAAGAGAGATTAAAAAATCCAGGAGTATGAGGGGAAAATTAGAGAACTAAGTGATGCACTAAAGAGAAATAATATACACATAATTAGTATTCCAGAGGAGGAAGAGAGAGGGAAATGTGCTGAAGGTGTACTTGAAGAAATAATAGCTGAGAACTTCCCTGATCTGGGGAAGGAAAAAGGCATTGAAATCCAAGAGGCACAGAGAACTCCCTTCAGACATAACTTGAATCGATCTTCTGCACCACATATCATAGTGAAACTGGCAAAATACAAGGATAAAGAGAAAATTCTGAAAGCAGCGAGGGATAAACGTGCTCTAACATATAAAGGGAGACCTATAAGACTCTTGAGCGATCTCTCTTCTGAAACTTGGCAGGCCAGAAAGGAATGGCAGGAGATCTTCAATGTGATGAACAGGAAAAATATGCAGCCGAGAATCCTTTATCCAGCAAGTCTGTCATTTAGAATAGAAAGAGAGATAAAGGTGTTCCCAAACAAACAAAAACTGAAGGAATTCGTCACTACTAAACCAGCCCTACAAGAGATCCTAAGGGGGATCCTGTGAGACAAAGTACCAGAGACATTGCTCCAAGCATAAAACATACAGACATCACAATGACTCTAAACCCATATCTTTCTATAATAACTCTGAATGTAAATGGACTAAATGCTCCAACCAAAAGACATAGGGTGTAAGAATGGATAAAAAAACAAGACCCGTCTATTTGCTGTCTACAAGAGACTCATTTTAGACCTGAGGACACCTTCAGATTGAGAGTGAGGGGATGGAGAACTATTTATCATGCTACTGGAGGTCAAAAGAAAGCTGGAGTAGCCATACTCATATCAGACAAACTAGACTTTAAATTAAAGGCTGTAACAAGAGATGAAGAAGGGCATTATATAATAATTACAGGGTCTATCCAACAGGAAGAGCTAACAATTATAAATGTCTATGCACCGAATACCGGAGCCCCCAAATATATAAAACAATTACTCACAAACATAAGCAAACTTATTGATAAGAATATGGTAATTGCAGGGGACTTTAACACTCCACTTACAGAAATGGATAGATCATCTAGACACACGGTCAATAAAGAAACAAGGGCCCTGAATGATACATTGGATCAGATGGACTTGACAGATATATTTAGAACTCTGCATCCCAAAGCACCAGCATATACTTTCTTCTCGAGTGCACATAAACATTCTCCAAGATAGATCACACACTGGGTCACAAAACAGCCCTTCATAAGTATACAAGAATTGAGATCATACCATGCATACTTTCAGACCACAATGCTATGAAGCTTGAAATCAACCACAGGAAAAAGTCTGGAAAACCTCCAAAAGCATGGAGGTTAAAGAACACCCTACTAACGAATGAGTGGGTCAACCAGGCAATTAGAGAAGAAATTTAAAAATATATGGAAACAAATGAAAATGAAAATACAACAATCCAAATGCTTTGGGATGCAGTGAAGGCAGTCCTGAGAGGAAAATACATTGCAATCCAGGCCTATCTCAAGAAACAAGAAAAATCCCAAATACAAAATCTAACAGCACACCTAAAGGAAATAGAAGCAGAACAGCAAAGACAGCCTAAACCCAGCAGAAGAAGAGAAATAATAAAGATCAGAGCAGAAATAAACAATATAGAATCTAAAAAAACTGTAGAGCAGATCAATGAAACCAAGAGTTGGTTTTTTGAAAAAATAAACAAAATTGATAAACCTCTAGCCAGGCTTCTCAAAAAGAAAAGGGAGATGGCCCAAATAGGTAAAATCATGAGTGAAAATGGAATTATTACAACCAATCCCTCAGAGATACAAGCAATTATCAGGGAATACTATGAAAAATTATATGCCAACAAACTGGACAACCTGGAAAAAATGGACAAATTCCTGAACACCCACACTCTTCCAAAACTCAATCAGGAGGAAATAGAAAGCTTGAACAGACCCATAACCAGCGAAGAAATTGAATCAGTTATCAAAAATCTCCCAGCAAATAAGAGTCCAGGACCAGATGGCTTCCCAGGGGAGTTCTACCAGACGTTTAAAGCAGAAATAATACCTATCCTTCTCAAGCTATACCAAAAAATATAAAGGGAAGGAAAACTTCCAGACTCATTCTATGAAGCCAGTATTACTCTGATTCCTAAACCAGACAGAGACCCAGTAAAAAAAGAGAACTACAGGCCAATATCCCTGATGAATATGGATGCAAAAATTCTCAATAAGATATTAGCAAATCGAATTCAACAGCATATACAAAGAATTATTCACCATGATCAAGTGGGATTCATTCCTGGGATGCAGGGCTGGTTCAACATTCGCAAATCAATCAATGTGATACATCACATTAATAAAAGAAAAGATAAGAACCATATGATCCTGTCAATCGATGCAGAAAAAACATTTGACAAAATTCAGCATCCTTTCTTAATAAAAACCCTCGAGAAAGTCGGGATAGAAGGAACATACTTAAAGATCATAAAAGCCATTTATGAAAAGCCCACAGCTAACATCATCCTCAATGGGGAAAAACGGAGAGCTTTTTCCCTGAGATAAGGAACACGACAGGGATGTCCACTCTCACCGCTGTTGTTTAACATAGTGTTGGAAGTTCTAGCATCAGCAGACAACAAAAGGGAATCAAAGTCATCAAAATTGGCAAAAATGAAGTCAAGTTTTCACTTTTTGCAGATGACATGCTATTATACATGGAAAATCTGATAGACTCCACCAAAAGTCTGCTGGAACTGATACATGAATTCAGCAAAGTTGCAGGATACAAAATCAATGTACAGAAATCAGTTGCATTCTTATACACTAACAATGAAGCAACAGAAAGACAAATAAAGAAACTGATTCCATTCACAATTGCACCAAGAAGCATAAAATACCTAGGAATATATCTAACCAAAGATGTAAAAGATCTGTATGCTGAAAACTATAGAAAGCTTATGAAGGAAATTGAAGAAGATATAAAGAAATGGAAAAACATTCTGTGCTCATGGATTGGAAGAATAAATATTGTCAAAATGTCAATACTACCCAAAGCTATCTACACATTCAATGCATTCCCAATCAAAATTGCACCAGCATTCTTCTCAAAACTAGAACGAGCAATCCTAAAATTCGTATGGAACCACAAAAGGCCCCGAATAGCCAAAGTAATTTTGAAGAAGAAGACCAAAACAGGAGGCATCACAATCCCAGACTTTAGCCTCTACTACAAAGCTGTCATCATCAAGACAGCATGGTATTGGCACAAAAACAGACACATAGGCCAATGGAATAGAATAGAAACCCCAGAACTAGACCCACAAACGTATGGCCAACTCATCTTTGACAAAGCAGGAAAGAACATCCAATGGAAAAAAGACAGTCTCTTTAAAACATGGTGCTGGGAGAACTGGACAGCAACATGCAGAAGATTGAAACTAGACCACTTTCTTACACAATTCACAAAAATAAACTCAAAATGGATAAAGGACCTGAGTGTGACACAGGAAACCATCAAAACCCTAGAGGAGAAAGCAGGAAAAGACCTCTCTGACCTCAGTCGTAGCAATTTCTTACTTGACACATCCCCAAAGGCAAGGGAATTAAAAGAAAAAATGAACTACTGGGACCTTATAAAGGTAAAAAGCTTCTGCACTGCAAAGGAAACAACCAACAAAACTAAAAGGCAACCAACGGAATGGGAAAAGATATTTGCAAATGACATATCGGACAAAGGGCTTGTATCCAGAATCTATAAAGAGCTCACCAAACTCCACACCCGAAAAACAAATAATCCAGTGAAGAAATGGGCAGAAAATATGAATAGACACTTCTCTAAAGAAGACATCCGGATGGCCAACAGGCACATGAAAAGATGTTCAGCGTCGCTCCTTATCAGGGAAATACAAATCAAAACCACACTCAGGTATCACCTCACGCCAGTCAGAGTGGCCAAAATGAACAAATCAGGAGACGATAGATTCTGGAGAGGATGTGGAGAAACGGGAACCCTCTTGCACTGGTGGTGAGAATGCAAATTGGTGCAGCCACTCTGGAAAACATTGTGGAGGTTCCTCAAAAAATTAAAAATAGATCTACCCTATGACCCAGCAATAACACTGCTAGGAATTTACCCAAGGGATACAGGAGTGCTGATGCATAGGGGCACTTGTACCCCAATGTTTATAGAAGCACTCTCAACAATAGCCAAATTATGGAAAGAGCCAAAATGTCCATCAACTGATGAATGGATAAAGAAATTGTGGTTTATATACACAATGGAGTACTACGTGGCAATGAGAAAGAATGAAATATGGCCATTTGTAGCAACGTGGATGGAACTGGAGAGTGTGATGCTAAGTGAAATAAGCCATACAGAGAAAGACAGATACCATATGGTTTCACTCTTATGTGGATCCTGAGAAACTTAACAGAAACCCATGGGGGAGGGGAAGGAAAAAAAAAAAAAGAGGTTAGAGTGGGAGACAGCCAAAGCAGAAGAAACTCTTAAAAACTGAGAACTGAGGGTTGATGGGGGGTGGGAGGGAGGGGAGGGTGGGTGATGGGTATTGAGGAGGGCACCTTTTGGGATGAGCACTGGGTGTTGTATGGAAACCAATTTGACAATAAATTTCATATGTTTAAAAAAATTAAAAAGATAAAAAACAAATAAAAAATAAATAAATAAACACGACAAAGCATACAAAAAAAAAAAAAAAGACAGGCCTCATGTGTGCCAGAAAATACTATTTGATGATGATTATCCCCTCCCAGTCATGAGTGTTGGTTTCTCCGTTATTATGAAGTTATTAATATTTGGTACCAGATGGCATTTTCAAAATAACATAGATGTAACTTGCTCTTGAAATGCTAATACCTATTTAGTTTATTCTGGATGACCAATTCAAAACACTGTAACTCAAGGTAAAATCAAAAGACAGCTTAAGCACCCCGGGGGAGTAAAGAGCCAAAAATCCAAGACCTGAAGACATAAGGAGACTAAACAGCTTAATTGCCACCATTTGTACACAATAAAATACAGTAATAATTAGGATTCAGCAGTAATGTTTTAAAAACACTGTTTCGTGGTTATTAATTTTAAAACGAAATATGTCGGGGAAGAAAAAAAACTACTATAAATGAAAATGTTTCACTATAGTGCCACATGAAGTTTAGTTCTCAGACCACAGCTTCAGTACCTGGGAGCTTGTTAGAGATGTGAATTTGGGGGCCCCAACCCTAACTTCCTCACACCAGAATATCCAAGGTTGGCCCAGTAATTTTGATTCTAACAAGTTCTACAGATGATTCTACACACACTAAAATTTGGGAAGGGCTGCTAATGCACCAGCCTTGTGTTCTTTTGGGATAGAGCTAATAATAAATGAGTGTTTCTGCCTTGTCGGGACCTGTGGTGAGCTGGAAAACACATGTCCTGTTCAAAAGGAAGAAGCGCTAAATTGTGCAGCTTTGGCTGATGGTGTCATTGTTATCAACTCATCCAACACTTCAAGAAAAACCATGCATCTAAAATGCCAAGTTTCAGCCATGCATTTGGAAATATTATAAAACACTAAAAGGTTTAAGCAACACTCAGGTAGAACAAAAACCCTGCAGTCAGGATGTGTCTGGGATACTTGAGGAATAGTCCAGAAGTCAGTGTGAGTACCTGGAAGGTATTGAAAAGTTTTGAATTCTCCTATGGAAAAGATGAGAACTAGTTGAAAAGTTTGAGCAGAGATATGATATGACCTAATTTATGTTTAGAAGGATCACCCTCGTTACTGTTTGTTAGTAGCAAAATCAGGATCAGATCTCCAGCATCTCGTCCCCCCAATTCTCTGCAATATAGTTGTACTCATGAAAAATTCAATCAGCCAGTGGGACATGTAAACCTTGGTATTAGTTCTGGACAGAAACCAGTAATATAATGTATTCCTGGCAAATTTCTCTCTGGTTTATAGAAAGCACCTCCATTGATGCTATTTCAGTGCAGCCAATTTTATTTTTATTTTATTTTTTTAAATTTTTTTTCAACGTTTATTTATTTTTGGGACAGAGAGAGACAGAGCATGAACGGGGGAGGGGCAGAGAGAGAGGGAGACACAGAATCGGAAACAGGCTCCAGGCTCTGAGCCATCAGCCCAGAGCCCGACGCGGGGCTCGAACTCACGGACCGCGAGATCGTGACCTGGCTGAAGTTGGACGCTTAACCGACTGCGCCACCCAGGCGCCCCCAATTTTATTTTTAGACTCCTCTAATCCTTGGGATTAATCCCAGCCTCCTTTTCTTTTGCCTGTCCATGTGTCCAATGTTGCTCTAGAATTTAGATGTAGGAAGATAACATTATCTTCCACATAATGTTCCATTTTTCACTCAACTTCATTTAACTTTTACAATATAATATAATTTCATGTTTTCTCTCAAAATTCCTTTTATTTATTTTATTATTATTATTTTTTCAGTAAGCTCTACAGTCAACATGGGGCTTAAACTCACAACCCTAAGATCAAGAGTCACATACTCTACTGACTGAACCAGCCAAGTGCCCCTCAAAGTTCCTTTTAAAGTGAATGCCAAAATTTAAGGACAAATGCCCCATGAAGTTAGGTTATCACAGAGTAAACAGGAACTGTTACCTCCCTTAGGACATTGTGTTTCGTACCTCAACATGCTTTTTACTCTTACTGTGTTTGCTGTGAAATCACATTCTTAAGTATTTTTATCTTCTAACATCCAGGAAGATTTTTCTGACCCAAGTATAGGATTGTACGTTTAATCCAGCTGCATTTAATTTCGGTAGAGCAATGTTGCCAACTATAAATTCATTTTGACATGACTGCTGCCCGGCATATTTGTGGTCTTCCTAGTTTTGTGTTATCTACAATTTAGATAAGCCTGTCATTTATGTATTCAAGTCATTCATTTAGTGCAGAATAGGGCCAATTACAGGTTTGGGAAATCCTTTAATTTCACGGAGTCACACTACCTTTCTGTAACCATGACAGACATTAATAATTGATTGTGGTAATTTCCTCTATGGAACTGGGATCTGGTTTTAAAGTCCTTCTAAACACAGCACTCTTGGTAGCCAACCAGTAATCAGTAATATTGGGCACCTGAGAGAGAGATGGCTTGGCATCTTTAGCTCGGAACAAAGCACGGTGACACGCTTCAGATTCACATCTACCATTTGCTGTGGCACACTATGAAGCTTACTTTGTATCTTGTACTGCTGAGTCTTTTCTTGTGACGTTCAAGAGCACTTAAAATTAATCTACTCTTAAAGTTTCATAAAACACGTCTTCTTTGAATGCTAAAATTAAAAAATATATATATAGTCTCATTAACTCTCACCTGAACCATTTTAAAAATGACGCCATTTCCTCAAGCTTTTTCCCTCTCCAATCCATTCTCTACGTCACCAGAATGCCCTACTTTCACTCAGTAAATATGTTTTGTGTTTCTCCTGTGTGACAGATATAGTGAGAGACTGTTAGATTACAGATGTGAGAAATATGCAAGCCCTATTTTCAGGGTACTCACAACTTGGAGAGAAAGACATAAATTGTTCAATGTCATGCAATACGGGACAAACTGTGAGGGAAAAAAAGTGCCCAACTTGGCAATAAGACCATCTAACCTGGCACAAAGGAGATAGAATTCAAAGAGCTTCTTGGAGGTACTGAGTTGGGCCTTATAAGTGAAGATAGTTGGGTGGATATGGGAGGACTGGGAAAGCATAAAGGTGAGATAGGTTAGAAAACAGCAAGGACTGCTAAGACCATCTGAAGAGGTCACAGGATAAAGTTTAAAAGGCATGGGTCAGAAATGAAAAGTCTGGTGGAATACCTTAAACTTTTTCCATTAGGTGATGAGAAGCTGAAGCCCCTGAAGGGTTTTAATCAAGGAACGGCATGATCAGATCTGAAGTTCAAATTAATCACTGAAAATTATGTGGTATGCTTAAATAGGGTAAGGCTAGAAACAAGGGAACTACCTTGAAGATAATTTCAATAGTCCAAGGAGAAGATTAAAGTCTGATCCAAGATAGTGGAGGTATAGCGGTAAAGAAATAAAGACCAGAGAAAAATGTAGGAAGCAAAATGAAGTAATAAAATTTGTTGATGGATCTTATATGGAGAAGCAAGCACTGAAGCATTAAGAATAGTTAAGTTTTGGGGGCATCTGGGTGGCTCAGTCACCCAATCAGTTGAGTGGCTGACTTTGGCCCAGGTCATGATCTCACGGTTCCTGAGTTCAAGCCCTGTGTCAGGCACAGTGTTGTCAGTGCAGAACCTTTCTTGGATCCTCTGTCCCTTCCTCCCTCTCTCTCTCTCTCTCTCCCTCCCCTACTCATGCTCTCTCTCAAAATAAACATTTAAGAATAGTTAAGATTCTATCTTGAGCAAATGGGTGGATGGTATAGTCATCAACAGAAAGAGAACATGAGAAGGAATTAGCAAAAAATTAGAGCACGTTTAATTTAAGATGTGTGGGGACATCCAGGTGGTGATGTCTTGCAAATAGATTTTTCAGTCTGAAGTGTAAAGGAGAGGTCAGGATTGGAGATTATGAAGTTAGTTTTCCCATGGCCTATAGAATAAATGTCATTCCACATCTACTCTTAATGTGACACATTCACTACGATAGACACTAGGCTCCTAATCCTGTCAAAACACAGCTTATTCCACAGCCTTGCATCTTTAATTTTTCTGCAGACCAGAACTACTTTTCCCTTTAAACCCCACCACAAATTCACCTTTGAGTTCTACCTCAGTTTCTGCACATTCGTTTTTTTCCCCAGGTGCCTTCATTTGGAATTAGGTTCTCCTTCTATCATACTACTCTGTACCTCTTTCACATTTTTTGTTAACAGCTTTATCGAGGTATAATTCATATACCATAAAATTCACCTATTACAGGTATATAAATCACTGTATGTGTATATATTTTATATCAATACGACGCCATCTTTTTTTTTTTTAAAGTAAACTCTACGCCTGACATGGGGCTTGAACGCATGACCGCAAGATCAAGAGTTGTGTGCTCTTTCAGCCAGGCAGGCAACCTACCACACTTTTGATTCTGTTAGTTTTACAATAAACTCAAAATTGGATACAATAAAGCTTCCAACTTTTTCTTTCTTCTGTTTTTCAAAATTGTTTCGACTATTCTAGGTCTTTCGAATTTCCTCATAAATAGATGTATAGAGGTGTGCAACCGTCACAACAATCAAGTGGTAGAAAATTTTCCTTACCCCCAAAGTTCCCTCCTATTAATCCTCACTCTCACCCCCAGGCAACCAGTGCTTTGCTTTTTTGTCTCTACAAATTTAATTCTTCTGAAAATATTATATAAATTAAATAAGTATACTACGTGACCTTTTGTGTCTGGCTTCTTTCACTTAGCATAATGTTTTTGAGGCTCATCCATGTTATAGCATGCATCAGTTGTTTGTTCCTTTTTATTACTGAAAAATGCTTCGTTGTATGGATACACCGTATTTTGTTTATGGATATTCTACATTTTGTTTATTCATTCATCAATCAATGGATGTATGGATTATCTCGAGTTTGAGAGGCATTATGAATAATGTTGCTATGAATAATCATACATAAGTGTTGTGTGGATACATGTTCTCATTTCTCTTAGGTAGATATCTAAGATTAAAATTGCTGGCTTGTATTGTAAGTTTATGTTTAATTTTTTACTAATTTTTTTTCATTTTATATTCCCACCAGCAGTGTGTGAGGGTTTCCATTTTGCCACACATTCACCAATACTTGGTATTGTCTGTATTTTTATTATAATTATTCTAGTATGTTTGTAGCGTGTCACATTGTGTATTTAATTTTCATTTCTCTAATGACTAATGAGGTTGAATATTTTTTCATGTAGTAATTAGCCATTCATAGATTTTCTCTGGTAAACTTTCCACTCAAATCTTTTGTCCATTGTGTTAGTTATCAATTACTTCAGTAAAAAAAAAAAAAGGAAAAGAAAAGAAAAGAAAGAAAAGAAAAGAAAAGAAAAGATGAAAAAAGACAAAAAAAAAATGTTCCAAACTTAATGACTTTAAAACACCACCGACAAAACCATTATCTCACATAGTTTCTGAAGGTCAAAAATGTAGTAGGTGCTTAGTTTAGTGTTTGTGGCTCTACGTCTCTCATGAGACTGCAGTTAAGATGTCAATCACCCAAAGGCTTGACTGGGGCTGAAGGACCACTTCCGAGGTGTCTCATTCACAAAGCTGTTAACTGAAACTCCTCATGACAGGACAGTTTGAGAATGGTGCAATGGTGAGAGCAAGGCACAAGCCTCAATGGTTTTTATGACTTAGCCTTAGACGTGACATATCACTCCTGCTGCAGCCTATTGGTCACACAGTGCACCTGTGATATGATGTGGGAGGGCACCACACAAAGGAACATCAAAGAACAACAAGTCGTTGGAGGCTATCTGGAGGCTGGTTACCACACCTACGTTTTAATTGTATTGTCTTCTTGCAGAGTTATAAGAATTTTTTTGGCAAATCTAGGATATAAGACCTTTATCAGATGTATGATTTGGAAGTAGTTTTTCCTCATCTAAAGTTCCTAGCCAAAGTTTTAAATTTTGATGAAGTTTAATTCATCATTTCTTTCTATTATAAATCTGGTATTTGGTAACTTATCTAGGAAATCTTTACTTAAAGCTCATCAAGGTTTTATCCTTGGGTTGCTGTCAGAGTTTTATAGTTTTATGTATTATATTTATGTCTATGATCCATTTTGAGTTCATTTCGACATATAGTGTGAGGTAATGGTCTAAGTTCATTTATTTTAAATATGGATATTCAATTTTCTCTCCACCATTTCTTAAAAAGACTTTAATTTTCCCATTAAATTGCATTGCCCACTTTGTTGACAATCAATTGACCATAAATATAAAAGACGTCCAATTCTCTTCTATTGTTTCATTGATGTTATAGCAATACCACACTACCTTGACTATGGTAGCTCTATAATAAGGTTTGAAATTAGATAATATAAGGCTTCCAATTTTGTTTTTCTTTCTCAAAATGGTTTTGGCTTTCTTAGGTCCTTTGAATTTCCACATAAAGTTTCGAATCAGCTTGCCAATTTCTAAAAATGAAATGAAGTTGTTCATAATATTCTCTTGTAATCATTTTAATGTCTCTAGGATTTGTAGCTATATCCCTTCTTTCTTTCCTGATTTAGCTAATTTGGGCCCCCTACCTTTTTTTATTAGTCAGTCTACCTAGAGATATATCAATTTGGTTAAACTTTTCAAATAACTAACTTTTTATTTCACTGATCTTTTTTCTTAATTTTCTGTTTTTTTTATTTTTCTCACTGATGTCCATTCTTGTCTTTATTGTTTTCTTTCTAATGCTTGCCTTGGACTCAGTTTACTCTCCTATCTCGATTTCTAAGGTGGAGCTTAGGTTATTGATGTGAGACGTTTCTTCTTAACAATACAGTTGACCCTTGAACAATGCTGGGTTACTGCACCATGCAGTTGAAAACCCACTTATAACTTTTGATTCCCCCCAAACCTTAACTACTAATAGTGGGAACCACAAGAGATCACTCTTTACTGACATATGCAGTTTACTGGAGGGACAAACTGCTCACGTGGAGATGATCAGTATCACATGGGCATTTTAAGTGAATACAACACTTGAACATCACACCAATTGCAACAGGAGGTGGCTATGAAATTGTTATAGTAGTACAGCCTGGACTAGAGCTAATTATGTATGTTTATAATGCAATACTGCATCTTTATATTTGTTTACATTTATTTTGGCTATAAATGGCATCAAGTACAGTCAGTGTTTATGTGCATAAGTTTTGATAAATTTTTAATTTTTATAATAGGTTTTGTATATTTTATGGTAGTAAGTGATAAAAAAAACACACTAGGATCTACATATATTTTATGCATCCATGACATACTTTTTTCTTAATCTTTTGTTATTTCCAGGTGATGCAGTTCCCCTCCAAGTTTTTCAAATTGTTACTAATATCAAAAAAAATCTACATATTAGTGGACTTACACAGTTCAAACCTGTCTTGTGCAAGGGTCAACTGAACAGAAATTTGAAACTATATATTTTCCTCTAAAAGCTGCTTTAGCTGTGCTCTATATATTGTGATATGCTATGTTTCCATTTTTATTAGGAATATTTTCTAAATTTCCTTCTATTTCTTCTTCTGTCCATGAATTATTGAGAAATGTGTTGCTTAATTTCCAAATATTTGGAATTTTTCCAAAATTCTTTTTGTTACTGATTTCTTACTTAATTTCATTGTGGTCAGAAAACATACTTCGCATAAAATCAATCTTTTAACTATATTGAGATTTGTTTTATGATCTAGTATATGGCTTAGAAGAAATTATGTGTGCATTTGAAAAAGAATGTGTTTTCTGCTCTGTTGGATGAGGCATTTAAAAATTTTCAGTTAGGATAGTTAGATGGATAGAAGTATTCAAGTCTTTCATATTCTTGCTGATTTTCTGTCCAGTTCTATCATTTTTTTGAAACCAGTTGGAGAACTTAACAGCAAGTTAAAATCTCCAAACATAATTTTTTTTCCAATCATAATTTTTCAATTATTTTTTCTCTCTTCCAATTCTGTCAGATTCTGCTTAATGTATTTAATCTCTCTTGCAAGATGTGTTTACACTTATGATTGTTATTGACCCTTCTGATATTGACCCTTTTATTATTATAAAATGTTTCTTCTTGTTTCTTATATTTATTTTCTTAAATTTGATTTTTTTCAATATTAATATAGCTACTCCATCCCTGTTATGATTATGGTTCACATAATATATCTTTTTCCATCTTTTTACTTTCAACATACTTGTATCTTTGTATTTAAAGTGAGTGTCTTATATAGAGAGCATATAGTTGATCCTTGCATTATAATTCAGTTTGACAATCTCTTACTTTGACCACAATGTTTAATCCGTTCCCCTTTAATGTAATTAGTGATGTGATTGGATTTATATTTATCACTTTGCTATTTGTTTTTTATTAATGGCATGTCTTTTAATTCTTCTTTTCACACAGTTCTGCCTTTTGTGTTAAATACATTTTAGTGTTATAATTCCTCTGTTGATATTTTAAACAGTTTTAAAGATATTTTCTTAGTGGTTCTGCTAGGAATTACAACTTGCAGCTAAACTATCAAAATCTATTTTAACACGGGCTTCCATTAAAATACAGCAACTTGTACCAGGAGAGTTTCGTTCCCTCCCACCTCTCTTTTGCTATTATTCTCATATATATATCAAATGTATTACAAACCCAACAATAGAGTGTTATAACTATTGCTTTATACAATCATATCTTTTAGAGAAATTGAAACAAGAAGAGAGAAAACACATACTTATACAATTGTTTTTTTTTGTTTGTTTATTTGTTTGTTTTTTGCATTTTCCCATATTTTCCAACACTCCTTATGTCTTCCTACGGATTCAAGTTACTGTCCAGTATGATTTCCTTTTGCCTGAAGAATTTCCTTTAGTTTTTCTTCTAAGATAGTTCTACTGGCAGAAAACTCTAGCGCTCTCTCTCTCTCTCTCTCACTCTCTGTCACTATACTTACCTTTCACCTCCAGTGTTTCTGATAAGAAATGAGCCACTAATCTTACTTTTGTTCTTGTATATACTTTCAAAACTTTCTCTTTGGTAATGGGTTTCAATGTTTGACTATGATGGGTCTGGGGCATAAATCTCTTGTCTTTTTCCTGATTGAAATTCACTTAGATTCTTGAATCTATTGTTTAACATCAAATTTGAGATGGATTTGGTCATGATTGTTCAAATATGTTTTCTACCCCTTTCTTTCCTCTCTTTATTAGACTTTCATCGTACATATGTTGGCACGTGGGATACTGTCCCACAGGTATCTCAGATACTATTCACTTTTCTTCAATTATTTTCCTGTATTTTCTTCTTTGGATTATTTCTATTGATCAGTCTATCTTCTGTTGCTCTGTTTTCAAGTTCACTGATCCTTTCTTCTGCCATCTTATACCTGTTTATCTTATATCTGCTATTGAGTTCATCTAGTGGATTTTTGTCCTTTTTTATTACTGTACTTTTCAACTCTAGAACTCCCATTTTTTCCTTTTTAATAATTTCTATTTCTTTATTAAGATTTCCTGTGTCATGAGTTACCATAATACTTTCCTTCAAATTTTTAAGCAAGGTTTTCTTTAACTATTTGAAATATTCACAATAGTTGCTTTGAAATCTTTATCTGATTAATTAAAGTTCTAAGCCCCCCTTGGAGACAGTCTATTCACTGTTTTTTGTTGTTTTGTTTCGTTTTTCCTAAATGTGGACCATGCCTTCCTGTTTCTCTGAATGGTTGGTTGGTTTATATTGTTAAAAGTAGATATTTTAGATTATATATTGTAGCAATTCTGGATTATGAAGCATTTTTTTTCCCCAAGGACTATACTTCTGGATGTTTTTCTTTTCTTTTTGTTATCTTGTTTGTTTTTTTGTTTCAGTTTGTGATGAATTAATCTACAGAATCTGTTTTCCCCATAGCGTGCGACTGCTCATGTCTTTATTTTGTATTTTTGTATTATAATTTTAATTTTTAGCCTGGTGTCCAATGGATTGCCTGCATGTATTCATTAGTAATCACCCAGTGACTAGACTGAGGATTCAAACACCTTGAGCCAATATGGCTTCACCCTGTGGGTGGGCTGGGGACCAAGTTGAGACAGTTTTCAAACCAAGACACTGGGTGTTTGACTTATCTCTGGCTAGATTTCCATTTTCTATAGCAAGTCTAGTAATTCAGTCTTTTTTTCTTGTTGTTCTACTCCAGTTTCCTTGCCGCAGAAACCTGCCACAGATCAATTAATGTCTAAGGCCTAGTCCCATTCTTGAACTGAAGGTCTAACCTTGCGTTCATCCACAGCTGCATCCTGACACTGGCTGCTTTGCCTGGAAAACCACCTCCTCACTATCTGTAGCCTTATTCTGAGTATGCTGGGTTCTCTCATGCTTGTCAGTTCCTGGTTGGCCTATGCCATCAGCAATAAAGCTCCCAGTGAGGGTGAATAAGGCCAATAGAGGGAGGAAATTTCAAAGAGAGACCATGCTTTCTTAATCATGCTATTTCTTGTACCTGTTACAGTGTGGTGTTTCACTCTTCAAAATCACCCAACAGGTATTTGTGTCATTAAATTAAGTAAAATGACTACAATTGTTTTCTGCAATTATCACCTTAACCCCATGGAAATTTCTAAATTCCCAAAAGTCTTTGGGAAGTTTGATAATTTCTGATCCTGTTTTTGATATATCGCTTATCAATCCTAGAAAGGAATTTAAGAGTGGTATAAAAACTCCCAATATTCACCCTTACATAGTCTCAAATTTATATGAAGTACATTAAGTTATAAAACAAAAATATCATATCTAAATAAAGAATCTCTTTCTGTATTAGCAGTGGGCATGGCCTTAGTAATTAACCATTATGGCAAATACTCTCACAAAGATATCCATGAAATAATGATTCTTTCCTGGAATAATATGCATATTAATTAGTTCCTACAGCACTTGAGGGACTTATGTTCTATTCCCATAGCAAGGTCAGGAAATGCATCCACCTTAGTTAGCAGCAAATTTAAAAATCTTGAAGCAAGTTGGGGTCACAGAGAAGACTGGGCACCCCAAGGGAAGAGCAAAACCAGAGGTAGGAATTTTTCACAGCCCTGAAATTATACCATGTAACCTAATCAATGGACTGTATTTGTAAGCACCCTAATCTCCATTACCCACAATTGGAATGGACAGTTCTGTTCAATTAGTACGTGATCAGGGTGGGTTTGAATTTAGTGTGGAGAATGTATGTGTGCCACATTAAAATTCAAATATCCAAATGAGAAGCCTCAAGAGGATTCAAATTTAGCAACCGTTACCCAGCTAGGTATAATAATAAAATAAGTTTGCCCACTAGAATTTTAAACTTGAGTTATAATTTACTCTAAGGTAAAAATGCCAAAATTACCTCACTGTGTTCACAAATTGCTAATCAGCTTTTAGAGCCTAGGGAGCCCCTGAATATAGAAACCTCTATACACAAATCAACAAAGGAGTTCTCTGTCATTTTTATAACACAGGAATGACACGCGGATGTTCCCCCAAAGGAATATGTCCATACTTATTAATCTTTGATTCCTAAAAGTCTAAACTTGATCAAGTGAATTATACATATACATGTGCTAATCTGAAGCATTTCAAGTTAATTCTAAAAAGTTAAATTATGTATTGGAATACTGCAAAATATCAAATTGTCCTAAGTTTTCCTAAAATATTAAACTTCCATTAGAAACATAATAATAGACTCAAGGCAAATAATTCCAAAGTATAAATAACTCCAGAGAGTGGTAAAGGTTGGTGGGGAGGTAAACTCATATATTTGGAGATGCTATACAATCTGTTCAAATATTAAAGTAATAGTCTCTTGATCAAAATACTTTAGACACGCACGTCACTTGGGAGACTTAGGGACTAGATGATTCTGTAGTGTAAGGAAAGAATATTGTTATGTACTGTGCCTGTGACCCTAAGAAAATAATATACTTCAAAACATCCTCTGTGTGTCGGAAAGAACGAAGAGGCAAAGTGGGTAAAGGTGGCATTCTTAAAACATGGGTCTGGAAACCTGGGTTCTTTTCCTTGTTTTGCCACTAACTAACCTTGGGAAAGTAACTTGACTCTCTGGGTTTCAGTGTCTTCATCTACACATTAGGTTATTAGAGTCAGATGATTTAACAAAGGTCCTAAAACGACCACTTGTCTGGATCCGGCCATTCGATATGTTTGGTTTAGACCAGCATTTTTAAACGACAATATCGACAAAATTGTTAATTAAAATATGTCACATAAAAATCTGGACTTGCTTTTTTGTCTTGAAAAAATCGAAAAACTGGCTCAAAACTGTGCCAAAATGTCCACAACACTCAGCTTGAGCTGGGTAGTGACTGCCCTCTACAGATGCAAGCTACTTCTAGTTGGCTCCTGTTCTACTCTTCTGTATTGAGCATGCATATATCCTCTCACCCAGCCCGTTTCACTCATTTACTGTGTCTGCCTAGCCCTGAAGGGAGTTGATTTTGTTATCTCTAATTCAGTAGGTCGCTTCAAGTTTGAAGATTCTGTGATTCTTTAAGTTTATCAGAATACATTCTATAGAATATATAAGAATACACTATCCTGTTCGTTCCTAGAATGGTAAGCTTCTACTTAAAAAAGATTAAAACCAGAGAGAAAGGGTAAGATGGTCGTCATGCTCTAGCAGACAGATACATTCGAGGACAATTGGAGCATGGGGTATGGCTCATTTGGGTGAACTTGAAGTAAGAAGCAAAGCATAAGATCCCAAGGAAATGTGGACACAGGGAAAATAAGGCACTTCAAATTTGGGCGAGGAAGGGCAAAAAATAAATTCTGAATGCCTTCAAGAAAGGAAAGAGTAAGTGGTTTCCTCAAGTGTGTTCCTCAAGGCCTGCCACTGCTAAGCCTCATGCTATTGCCTGATTTGTTAAACGTCACAGCTTGAGCTTCCCCATTAGAAGGATGAGAAAACTTAGGTTCATAAAGATTAAGTAACTTATCCAACGTCACACAGCTGGTAACTGTCAGAAGCAGACTTGGAATCGAACTCAAAAGCCACAGTTCTTTCCATGCCACCAGACAAACGTCTACTTCCTAGCTTGGCCTTTAGTCAACCAGGCTTGAGAGAAACAGACATGGGAGAGAATGAACCTACTTCTGTTTCATTTGCAGAAATATGATGAGGTTCTATAGTTTTGTTAAAGATACCCTTTCAAATAAGTATAAATATATAACATTGGGACCCCAAATCAATTACCAATCAAAAATTAGAATATCTTCCCCTAAATCATAGTAGTATCATAATCAGTTACCCCAGTGGGCCAAAATATATTATAGTCATTCATTCATCTTGAACAGTTAAATGTTGCATTTCCAAAAAGTGAGGGAAAGCCAAGACACGCCATATGGTAATTTTAAAATCCCAGGGGGCGCCTGGGTGGCTCGGTCGGTTAAGCGTCCGACTTCGGCTCAGGTCATGATCTCACGGTCCGTGAGTTCGAGCCCCGCGTCGGGCTCTGTGCTGACAGCTCAGAGCCTGGAGCCTGTTTCAGATTCTGTGTCTCCCTCTCTCTCTGCTCCTCCCCTGTTCATGCTCTGTCTCTCTCTGTCTCAAAAATAAATAAACGTTAAAAAAAAAAAATTTAAAAAAATTAAATCCCAGGAAGAATTTTGAACACTTATTGAGAACTTTTCTAATCTGGACGTTTACATTAATGTTTATTCAGCCATATTCTGTTTTCACAAAATCGACAATCATAATAAAAGTCTTTCTTAAAGTATGCAGTAGCGAAAACACTCACAGACATAATAAAAAGCTGAAAACCCAGCCTTCTTTAATTTTTATAGAGTACTGGGGGAAACTATATCGTAACGTATGTCACAATTCTCTTGATCTCTCTTGAAAAAAGAGGGTCTCTAATTACATATGAGATCAAAAGGAGATAAATACTGTACAAGAATTGCCTTTCGATTTCTGAATTGTGGTTGTATTTTTTGAAGGTTCGCTGTATTCCTCGACGATCATCATTTATTGCAATACGATTTAGAAAAACAATCCAGCATGCTGTAGGTGTTTATTCAGTCGTGTTTATCTCTTAGCATATTCCTACTTCAGTAGTCCACACACTCATAAAATACTAAATTAGAGAGGCTAAATGGTTAACTTAGATAATCAGCTGCACAAATACCTTACACAATTAATTCTTTATTGTGTATTTGGAAGATGAGAGATGTAAGAAACATTTATGTTATGATCCAAATTCAAATCTTTCACTTTAAAAACAAGGCCAAGTAGCCAAGCCTCCCCTACTGTCGTGCTCTATAGTATAACATCTCTTGATTACTCTGACAGAGTTCCAGTCACAGGTTGTGAGTCAGAAAGAGGATTTTCAATGTCCAGCAGCTAAATGTGTCAGCCATGACATTTCTGAAAGTTCTATTTTTATATACAGAGAGAAGGAAAAATCACTTCTTTGTATCTGTCCTTTGCAAAATTCTCAGTTTAACTCCAGCTTTAGATATGTACAATAGTGAATGCATTCTTGGTTAACATGACAAGCGACTGACATTTTTAAACTGGAATAATGCATGTAATGAAAAAATAATCTACACAAGTTTGTTCCTTCTGCATTCTTATTCCCTCCTTTAGTCATAAAGGCCGTTAAAATGCAGTTGAAATAATACAAACTGCAATTCAAATCTCACTATTGTCCTAATCCCTTCTTTTCCCGACTCTTATACAGCTTATCTAAAAATGTTGAAATGTAACTTGCTTGAGTTCTAATATTATGTGAATTAAGAGTCAGTATTGTTTGGAAGCTCCTTTTAATTGGTCTACAGGGAGGTTTTCTGTATATATTAAAATGATTGTGTGTCTGAATTATAACGAACCTACCTTTAAACTTCCTTTGTGCTTAAATACATATTAGAGGCAAACCATTTTAATACTTCTCGGAAGAGGCTTTATTGCTAAAATTATTGGTTTGGCCATCGTGGCATAAATGGAAATTTCTGATTGGCTGTCATATCAATGTCAGTGAAGCCCAGCAAGTGCATGGCTCTGGCTGTTTTCCTTATTTTTATTTATAAATTCTGTTTCATAACAGCAATAAGATGCTTCAGGCCTTGCAGTTCTGGGGGATTATTGCACTTGTCAGGTGGTAAAAATCACTGGTCCCCCTGCCTTGTGCCACAGAACACCACTAGAGGCATGTAATCACTGAGAAATGCAATTCCTAGAATTTCTTAATGCTTTATTATGACTTATCTAACTTTTAAAATAAATCATTTATTTTGAAGGCTGGAGGTGTCTGAAGAGTATTCAACCAGTAGCTAAGAAATGGGGAAGAAATCAAAGCGTAGATCATGGAGGCAGAGAGAAATGACCAAGGTGTGGCCATCTCATGAGGAGTCCTGAAGGATATAAAAATCTACAATAAAGTAGTATATTTTATATTAAAATTGGAAAGCTGGGCTACAACTATCCAACATATTTGCATATTCATATATATTGTCTTACCGTAATATTTGAAGCTTCTTTTCTCCTTTACAAATAAACGTTGATATAAACTGCATGCATACATATGATATACATCACAAGTATGAATATATACAGAATACATTTGAAAATGTAATTTGCTTAACCTAAAGGAAAGGCTCCACGCTATTTTTTTTATTTTAAAAAATCCTATTTGATATTAACTAGCATAATGCCAGAATTTAAAAATACCAAAATGTATATTTGTGAAAAGTATAAGCAGCCTGATTTTTTAAGTAAGTGAAATATAAAATTCAGACTCAAATTCTGCAACAATGGATAGAGGTTTAAACTTGAAGATTAAATTACTATTTCTAAATAATTGTTTGTAAGTTTCTCTATCTTAACAATTGTTCTAAGTAACAATGTAAGCCTAAGGAGACCAAATTATCTTTTCAGGGAAAGAATACCAAAGTTTATCTTGGAAAAGGGCCAGTTTTAGGTAGGGGGTGTTTATGGCCTGGGGAGTTACTGTAGCAATAGAAAAAGATTAATAATTTGCACATGTGAGATTCTTGGAAGGCAGGATACAGCTGTAAAGAATTAACCCCTCTTGAGAGATGTAAAAACACAGAGCAGCTGTTGGGAGGGACTAAAAACTATTCAGGCTACACAAGTCCTCAAAGTGAAGCACAGAAAGTGCATTTGGGGACTGACAAGCTTTTGTCTTTGCTTATAAAGGGGCAGATAGCTTAAAAAAAATTTAAGACAAAAGGAACCAATTGTGCCCAATGAAAACGTATTGTTGAAATGTTAAGTAAGCGCTACAATGAGTTGTTTACAGAAGTCTAATACTACGATGCCAGGCTCAAGACAATTTAAAATGGAGCCACTCCATTAAAGGAAGGTGTGTACATCCGGGTGACGATGCCTTCCACCTCTAGCTTTCTGAAATTTCATTTCATTCACTGGCAGAGACTAATTTTCCGGAATACACATAGCCCCACCCCAAAAGGAATCAAATGAAAATATTTTATCAATGGCGAAATGAGAGGTCCCAATTCCATTTTAACTGAAATCTGTGGTTGATTTTTGCTTCATGAGAGAGAAGAGTGGCTACCATGCTTTCAGTGAAAGCAGCCCAACATGACTTTTTTCAAGATCTTAAAACGCAGGTTGAAAGAGTGAAGATAGTATTGAAAATATTTTATGAACTCTCCTTTAAGTAAATCTCATTCATGATTCCCATGTCCTTCGAGCTTGAAGCAGATATGGAAAAACTACACACCTGATTTAATGTATAATTCAGTACCTTTGTGTTTCCTTCAAAATAACAGGTCAGTGGTTCTCAAAGTGTGGTCTCAGGTTCCCTGGGGGTCCTAAGACTCTTTTGGGGGCCTCATGGGGGTAGGACTTATTTTCGTAATAATACTAAGCCTTTTTTTTTTTTTTTTGTCCACACTGATTGTCTCATGAGTGTTCAGTGGACTTTCCAGAGGCGACATGGCATGTGATGACATCATCACACTGGCGGCTAATGGAATACGTGTGCTTGTGGACTCTTGTGTTTTGGGGATTTTTCTAAGGAAACTCTTGAGGTCGTGAATAATTTTTAAGGGTATAAACAAGTCTTGAGACTAAAACATTGGAAAAGTATTACAATATAGTTACCTGGCTCATCTCACAGCAACATCCTTGCCCCTTCCTTCGATGCTTTCAATGCTTTCTGGGTAGCGGTAAACACAATGCAGTTGCCATTATCGTGATCCAAGAACATGAATACCTGTTATCTGCACATTTCAAACTCTGTCCTTAGCGGCCTAACCTTTAAAATCCATAAAATAAAATTGTATGTGTCAATAGCATATGAAGTAGATGAAAGTAGGGCTGGTGTCTGGGAAGCAGGAAACACAGATCTGACTATGGACTGACTCCTCCAGATCTTCCTGGACTTCTCTTGAAACATTATGAAAGCCCCATGTTAGATTATATATATATATGTATATATCTATGTATATACACGTATATATATACGTATATATACACGTGTATATATATCTATATATATCTATGTACACATATATATACATATACATATATGTATATGTATACATATATGTGTATATATGTATATATGTATATATATACATATATGTATATGTATATATGTATACATAGATATATATAGATATATATACACTATATATATACTATATATGTATATGTATATATATGTATATCTATACACTATATATATACTATATTCTATATCTATATCTATAGATATACATATATATGTATATATGTATATCTATAGATATAGATATATATGTGCAGAGAGAGATATATATAGATCTATATATGTATATATGTATATATATCTATATATATGTATCTATATATGTATAGATATATATGCATCTATATATGTATCTATGGATATAGATATATATGTGCAGAGAGAGAGATATATATAGATATAGATATATATGTGCAGAGAGAGAGAGAGAGTCTGTGTGTGTCTGTGTGTGTTCTTCTACACTTATAATCCTATTTGGTTTCAATAACAATCCTGTGAAGTATAAAAAGAGACATTATCCCACTATACGTATAAAGAAATTGAGAGGCTCAGAGAGAGTCACGTACCTGTAAGTGATGAAGGTAAGCCTGTCTTCGATTCCATGTCCAGGGGCCTTATATCTATACTATTCTGGCTCTAGTTGGCATTTCAAACTGTTCCTAAACTTAAGCCTAATTTTTATAATTATATATTTAGCTCTCTTCTTCCCTCGGCATTGAGACAGAAGAGCCCCTTTACTCACTGTGAGTTTTCCTCAAGAATTCTCTTCTAAAACCTCACTTTGGCAAGTACCTCAGTGAAGGTCAGATCCACTAGGGAGTCTTCTGTTAACATTGCCCCCCCAAGTAGAGACAAGCAAGCAAAGAAGAAAATAAATATGACAGGGAGAATAAGGGAGGAGTAATCATTCAGAAAAGATATGCCCTAAGATGACAGTATTTTCTGCTTAAACTCTCCTCCTTTTATTTCCCAACCCAGTCTACCATCCCTTTAGCGGGCATATTGTAAATTGAAAGAGAGAGGTATTGAGAGTTTGATTTCTTCATACATCACACACACAGGGATATTATTTGAGGTTTTTAAAATAATTTATTTTAACCGAAGAGTATGCCTACTGCGCTCCTCTTTCGGGTACGTAGATAAATGCAACAGGGTGAATAGCTTTCTAGGATCATGAAGGCAAGAAAACAGTTAAACAATGTTAACGATTTATAAGGCTAATCTACATTACATTTGATGTAATCACTGTGCTGTTTTCCTCATTAGGTAGTTATTACTAGACCATCTATCCCTTTCCAACAAATTCTCCTTCCTTCCTCAACCTCCACCACCAATACCTCAACTTTTATCTGCAGCTTAGTTATGTGTTTGGTGGAGGTAGGACTTCGACAGCAGTATGATCTTTTTGAGGAATAGGTCAGTCTCCTACTGTGTTGGAATCTGCAACCTTCTTGGGGTTGCCTGGCCCAGATATTTTTTGCTAGACCAAGAACTGAGCGTGGTCATTATTTTCAGACTTCAGAGAAACATTCACAAGCAGGTCTGATCTATCTAAAGCAACATTAAAAGCTCCTGAATACCATTCCTATTAACCAGTGTATTTCTAATAATTTCTCTTCACTGAAAATAGCACCATGCACAAATAGAGGAATAGAAGCATTTGTCAAGCTGTGCTAGTTAATAGTAACTCTAATATAAAGATTACAGAATGTTCAGGGAAAATTAACCAAATGATTAAACACAATCCTATGTTTAATTAACACAAAAATGTTTTGCATATTAACTCATTCTATTGTCTAAAACAGCATTTATCATACAAAATAGAATAATAAAAGTTGACTTATACAATATTCTTTATCACAATGGTGTTTTCTACTATTTATCTAATGTTCTATTACAAGATAAACAGGGGCATATTAAAAATTTTAAGAGCTTATTTGAGCAAATATCAATTTGAATCAGCATCCAATCTAGCAGATAGAAGGGAGCTCCGAGGAGCTGTATAAAATGAAAGAATTTTATAGGCAGAGTGGAGCAGGAACAAGGAAGTTATATTAAGCAAAAAAACCAGGTTGGTTACGCCAAGGTTACTTTCCTTTAATGGATGCTAGTGTTCTATCAGGCCGATTACCTAACTAGAGCTGATTAGGCCATTCCTGATTGAGTCGTTTAAGATCCATTTCTAGGAGAACCAAAACTGTAATTGTCTCGGTTTAGCAATGTAAAGCTTAGCATGAGTGACACCAAGTTGGGCCCGTTGTCTTGTTTTTAATAGCACACAGGACCTTTGTAAGGGAGGTAAACTTTATTATCCCATTTTATAAATGATGATAATAGACAAAGTAGTTAAGTAATGTTCCTGGAGTCATATCCCAATCACTGGTACTGCTGAAATTAGAGCAGAGAATTTTTGCTTTCTGGTTAGGTTCTTAAGGTTCTTTGTTACCTTGAAATTATTTCACCATCAGAAATGTTTTCTGTTGCCCAAGGCATAGTTTACTGAATATCTCCTATGAGCTAGGGACTTTTATACATATTGTCTCATTAAATCCTCATAAACCACCTTGTTAAAAAATGATTATAGGTGAGTCCACTAAAGTCCAGAGATGTTTGGTAATTTGCCAGGCTTGAACATGACTGAATCAAGATTCTAGGCCCAAGTTCAAGAATCTTTCAACTACCTTGCCTCAATTTCTTCTATTACAAGTCTAAAAGAAAAAAGAAATATTTCTGCAAACAATCACATATAGTAATAACCCACACAGGATAACGTATGGAGCCTCTGGTTGGCTCAGTCAGTAGAGCACGGTCATCTGCCCAGCTTAGAACAACTGATTTCAAAGCAGGGATCAAAATTTAGCAAATACATATTGATCTCTTACTATATCAGGAATTATGCTAAAGTTTTGGCCACATGAAGTACTTTCTAGAGTAATTTTACATAAAAATAAAGATATGAGCAAGAAAAAGAAACCAGTAAGGAAACAAACACATTTGCAGGTAGAGTAGGAAAGGAGAACCAAACGAGTTGGGCAAGGAAAGCTGTGTTGTGTGTTTTACGATCAGTCTCCACTAAGATAAGTCATAGCCAACGAAAACTTGTTAATTTTCATTAAGGCAGACTAAGATTTATTTTGTGAAGTGACTGTTTTATCTCTAATTTAGAAAGGCATTGAGCCAAACAACTCCACAGGCAGCAGAACCCGTCCCCTTGGAAAATGCCTGGTAGTTCCCTTTGCGTTCCCAAATTGGTACTCCCAGCCCCAGACAGGAAGTCCCGCCCTCCACCGGAAAAGATGGAGGCTGGTCTCAGAAGCTAGAGCTGGTAAGTTAAGGCCATTAAAATGGGCTTAATTGTGGTTAGGGCCTCTTGAAACGTTTATCAGCGTTATTTTTCACGTCCGATTAAGGTAACTCCTTCACCACCCAGAAGGTACCTTTAGAGCCACTTTGTAAGTTTAGAGGAAGGCAAATGGCTGCCTACTTCCCAGGTGGCATGGCGCGTTGGTGAGCGTGGGTCCTGGAGAGTGGCAGGACAGGGCTTGAAAGCAGAGGGCCAGGAGGTGGGTGAAATACCTCGTTAACTTGCCTTTGAGGCAGCACGCTACGGAAGGCGTTTGTTTTCTATGATACTGAAGCAATAGGCCCAGAGTTGAGCTGACTAGTAATGACTTAGCTGAAGTAGTCCCAGAGTAAACATACCAGATTTGCTGAAAAAGAAAGATTCTGAAACATTTACCTTTTCTACCTTCTTCAGTCAAGCATTTCCTGAGGATGACCCAGAGGTCTGTTTATTTTTCCAAAGAACAAAACACTGGCAGCGGGGTGGGAGGGGTGTTAAATTTTTTTTTTGCTTAGGAAAAATCTTTGGATGTTGAATACTTCCTATTTATTTATTTGTTTATGTATGTATGTATGTAAATGACGGTTTCAGAAAGACTTAAGCTCAACTCACTCAGTAACACACCTTGTTTGCCTTACCGTTGTAATTACTGCTCAAGAGAGAGACTAAGTTGCTTACTTCTAGCTCTTAGGCTGCTCGGGGGTGGCTGTTGTTAGAGTTCCCTTGAGATAATGATTCTTCTGGGTCAGTCTGAAGAAACCGTCTGCAACAATGGCAATCCCCAGGGTGACACTCTTGAGGGGGCCTAGATTCAGCTGTCAGTCACCTTCAGCCCAGAGCCATCAAATCCATTTACACAAAAGCTGGTTATCACAAACCTTTTGAAAAGCTAAGTAAAGAGGAGATTTACCCATCCTTGAATCTTCATTCTTTTTTCTTTGATTCCCTCATTTCTCTTATCTTTCCTTTTTTTCCCTAACCACCTCTGGGAACTTCTGGGATTTTTTTTTCCCTTCTTTTGTTCCACCCTAGAGCTTACACTATTGTTATCTTAAAGCTTGAGCATAAGCTTGAATATAGCTCTCAAGATATACAGAAATAAATACCTGGTACTCTTGTATGAAAACTTTTAATTCTAATAAGTATTTTTGTCTCCAAAATGGTAGGATTTTCTGGGGGTTGGGAAGGGCTTGTTTCATGCTATAATGTTGAGAAACTGAAATTCTGTGCAGTATTTTAAGTATTTCTTTAAGCATACATTTGCCTATGTGTATACATTCATATATCCTTTCCTATGGTATACATACCTGTTTATTTTTTTTTTTAATTTTTACACTCATGAGACTATAACATGAAAACCTGAATCAGTTTGCAGCAGAAATGACCCTCCACAACTTCTACAAATGTGAAAAAATTATTTTGTTATCTACATATCACTGAATTTCAAATATAGCCATTCTTCATCTGAATTTTGTAACTTTGTAATTATAAGGAACCGATCTCCTTTCCTTGGGAAAAAGAGAAATTTTGGTCTTGCTCTCGAAATTCTGATCTTCTCTACGTACATAATGGCATCATTATAAAACATCTAATTTAACGAAGTGGAAGACAGTTTTAATTAGTGAAATTGTAAATAAAATATTAGATTAAGATAGAAGTATTTTGTTTATGTGCATATGGTTGCTAGAATTAGACTAACAAAGTATCGCCTAGATAATGCCTTGAGGGAGTATTTGTGACTATAATTAGTTTGTCAGTTATAAGAAATTTTAGTGTCATAGCCACAGATAGAGGCAGCAGATATCTTAAGCATGGTTGAGATAGCAGTCCTGATGAGAAGAGCAGGTCAAGAAACATCTACCTTACGGCAAAAAAAAAAAAAAAAAAAAGATAGTTGGCAGGCTGCCGCAGGCCATGCCACTAAAGCCAGTACCAATACTAATGATTCCAGTTGCATATGATATAGCCCAAGTTAGTTCAGACCCCCACCTGGTCCCTGATTCCCTTCTGGTGACTACCAAAAGAACGCCCAATATTCCATTTTGTTCATTCAACGTTATTTCTTGAGCATTGACTGCTATTTGCCAGAATGTAATGGTAAAACCTTCTTAAGTAACTTACACGTAAAGGACCAGCACCACGTAGATTTTTGAGTGTGCTCAAAAATAGATTGTCGTCAAGTAAACATGATGAAATCTTATTTCATAATCTTAAAATTAATTTGCCCATTCAGACTATGAGTGTCCCAGAAATGTTGTTCGCATTTGAGGGTATAAAAATCAACAAAATAAAGCACTCACTTAGTATAGGCCACTGTCGTCTCTTCAGCAACTTAGACCTGCACAGTTTGGTTTTTGCCTGTCTCCTGGGTCTCTTTTCTAGACACTTCATTTCCTTCACACCATATTCCAAACATGTGAGTTTTTTTGGTTTCTGTTACTTGCTTTCAGTTGTTGGAACATGTCATGTCTTATTCATCTCAGGTCCTTTGGGATGATTGTGGTCCAAGTTTATAAAATTTTATTGTATGGTTCACCCCTGTACTTTGAGGAAAGTAGAGGTAAATTATTAGCTTTTATAGTTGGATATTAGCTCTAGTGGGAGATTTAGATCATTTAATCCACTGGACTCTGATAACAGTGCATTAAACGCAGGAAACAAACTCTTCATACTATTACTCATCTGTTTGAAACTCTTATTAGTTGACTTATTGTTCCTATGCCACTTGCACCATTGCCACATTGTGCGTCTCAATACATATTATACAGTGTATTCATTTCCTGAGGTTGCCCTTCAGCAGTTGAGTGGCTAAAACAACAGAAATTTGTTCTCTCACAGTTCTGGGGGCTAGAAACCTGAAACCAAAGCATCCGTGATGATCCACTGAGGCTCTGGGAGAAGATTCATCCCATGCCTCTCACGTACCTTACTGCGGCTGCCTACAGTCCTTGGCATTCCTCGGTTTATAGCCACACCACTCTAATCTCTGTTTCTGTCGTTTTGCCTCTTTCTCTTCTGTCTTGTGTCTCTCTTCTGTGAGTCTTCTTTAAGGACGTTTGTCATTGGGTTTAGGGCCTACCGAAATCAGGATAATCTCCTTTTCTCAAGATCCTTAACTTAATTACAGCTATAAACAGCCTTTTTCTGAATAAGGTAACATTTACAATTTCTAGGAATTTTATGTAGACGTATCTCTTGGGGGACCACTGTTCAGCCCATTATATATGGGAATTTGTCAGTTTTACATGTAACATTATTTACATGTTTTCATTCCAAAATCAAAGCACTCAGGATGCCTTTAACACAGCCTAAGTGACTAATGTATATATCCAGCATTTAACTTGAAAGCTACATTTAATCTGTCAAATTTCATGGTTAGGAATTCGTATAAAATTTTGATGACCTGGTTCTAGGATTTTAAGAGTTTTACTGAGGAAAATATTTGGGTACAGGAAATCACGTGTCCTTTGTCCTTTTCTCTGTAATGTGTGTTAATTTTCATTTCATTTCTAAGAGAAAGAGGCTGAGGTAATGACTATCAAAATCAACCATATGTTACAATCATTTGTTTGAAGTGCATTGACAAGGAATTAATTAATGCTTTAATAGAAAACCACATTAAAGTGGCGCCTGGGTAGCCCAGTCGGTCGAGTGGTTGAGCTTCCAGCTTTTTGTTTAGACTCAGGTCAGGGTCTCACCTTTTGTGAGTTCGAGCCCCGTATCAGGCTCTGTGCTGGCAGTGTGGAGCCTGCTTGGGAATCTCTCTCTCCCTCTCTCTGTGCCCCTCTCCTGTGCACGTGCATCTCTCTCAAAACAAATAAACATTTAAAAAGGAGAGAAATACATTAGAGAAACATGCAAATTTCAGTTAACAATAATTGGGGAAATGTAACAAATATTGCATCCAGAATGGTCTTTTATATATATACTTTTTAAAATTTTTTTTATATTTAGTAGTAGCCTTACTTACAAAAGATTAGAAAGGCAAATATGTTCTTGATTGTATACACATACAATAGTTGTTGGTAGAAATAGACCCTGGTATTTGTTAGCTGAAATACTGACAGATTACAACTGAACTGATTGGTTCTAGGGATGCTTACAGTTTTCCTCTTTTCTTTATTCTTTCTTTCTTTCTTTCTTTCTTTCTTTCTTTCTTTCTTTCTTTTTTGTGGGGATTATGTTTAGCCAAAATTATTTTCTTAAGCAAGTATAGTAGGTAGCTGAGAATTAGAGTAACAAGAATAAGGTTAGGGAAGGAAACAGTGGTTTAGAGAATGGCATTTCAAGAAAGGAAAATGACATTGGAAACAAAAACATAATGGAATTCAAAATAACTATATTATATGTGAAAAATGTGTGTAAAAGTACTGAAAGATAGTACCTAAATGGAAAAAAATACAATCTAATGCATTGTTTTATTAGATTGGAAATTAAAAGACAATTCCTATTTCTAACTCAACTTTGTAGGAAGTTATAGTCTTCTCAACATTACACATTTATCAAAGCCCTGACAATCCACAGCTTACCTAAACCTTTTCATTGATTACTTAGGAGCTATATGACCTAGTCAGAGAGGGTTTCTGTCTCAAGTTTTCATTCTTAACATAGGAAGAATACCTATCAACTGTGCTTTTCCTGTTGATAATGAAAAAAAAAGTAGTGATTCATTTTTCCATTTGGCAGCAACCAGGCACTTAGGGAGGCATATTAACTATATCACAGCAGTAGCAATTTACCAAATCAGACTTAAGTTGCCTAGAATAGTTTCTCTTTCCCTGATTTCCAACTGTCCAATATTTGAGCTGTTAATTTACTAGGAAGGAACGATCAAATCACAGCAGAACTGTATACGGGCATTCTGGGAAATAGGCTGAGCTGAGAAAGATTTTCTGTTTAACAAGAATTGCCCATTATAGATTATTCTTAAAAGGAAAAATAGGTGATAGAGAAAGTTGAACCTGATGATATCAGAAAAGGAAAATAGAAGACTATGTATAAGAGAGAGAGAGAGAGAGAGAGAGAGAGAGAGAGAGAGAACTTGAGAATCCTTGGTGCCAGCAAGAGTGAGGGAAAACACAGGGATATGTTGAAATCTCTTTTGCAGCCTCAGCTATATTGTATCAATCTATTCTTTATAACCATTTCCAACTATCTCTTTTTCTCACACACCAGCAACAGGATTTACTCCATGTTATTTCCAGAAGGAACACCTCAAGAAACACTTTCAGAAACAGTTTCTCAATTCCAGGATACTGATACTTTTACCAGCCAGAAGAGAATTTCTGAAAATCATTTCAAAGACCAAAGTTGCTGAAAATAGCAAGAGCCCTTAAAATATATATACAAATATATATGTATATACAGTGTACACACATTAACATGGATGAAGAAAATTGATAAAATAAATCGTAGGGGCCAAGAAACATCAGCGTTTTACCATTTACCTTTGAACACACCTGAATTTTGTCTAAAAAACTTGATCCTCTTTCAGCTATTTTTGGAACAGTCAAGCTGTATTGAGATTCTTTTGTAGATGGGAAAGTTTTACTTGGAAAGCTAGGATGAAAGTTCTCTTTTACAAAAAGTCACTTTATTTGCCCACTGAAGTCCACTCCCCCCTAGGTTTGCATTTACTTTTTAAGGTATTTGTTCCTAGATTCTTTAAAATCTGGGGGGGGGGGGGGGGGATAAGCTCCTTGTAGAATGTGGCTTACATGAGTTCATTTGAGTGAAAGGATGGTCCTTTTTCCATTTTCAAATAATCTAATATGTCACAAGTGAGGGAGTCTGCTTTTTCATCCACTGTCTCAGTGTATATAAGTGAATGTTTATGTAGGTGTGTGTCTTTAATGTTTTTATTCCCTTATTTCCAAGGAGAGATGTGTACATTGTAGAGATTGATCCTCAAGATCATCATTATAGACCTTAAGCATGAAAAAATTCTGAAAACTCTGTTGGTTAAAATTGAAAATAAGACTCAGGTCTGAGATCTTAACCATTGAAAACCTTGAAATCTCATAAATTAAGCATCATGGAGCCTGGTCCCATCTTTCATAACAGCTCTCCAGAGAAAACCTAAAAGCTAGGGCACTCTAAGATGAGCCGTGGATGATTCAGTAGGTGGCACAATTTTCACTGAGTCAGTACTGAACTGATGCCCCAGCATGGTATGAGGGGGCACTGCTCTGCTGGAGGTGTCGTCTAATGGATGAGGGTAAAACCAAGGTCTTGACCACCAGCAGTTATTAAAAATCCCATGGCACTTTTCAAAAGAGTAAAGATGATGTTAAACCCTGTGTCCTGGCTAATTTCCAAATTGGGCAATTATATTCTGCCTACTTAAAATTTCTCTGTAATTTTAGTTGGATAATATATTCCTCATCTTCTGCCCTATGCTTTTGCTATTTCCAGCTTAGAGGTGGATGCATTTCTGTGGTGAGGGAAGTGATGCTTCTTTGAAAAATGTCTTACAAGGTCTGAGATCAGGAGATGAAAGGGACAACATCCATCTATCAGAACAGGTGCCATATTAGTTTGTTTCTCCTGTGATTAGGCTGACTATAAGAAAATTACCAAATAAGTGTCTTTAAAAATAGCCTCGTCAGGTAGTCAGAGGTGCTATGCTTGCAAAGGTTTCGAAGATGGATATTTTAATTTTATTAAGTTGTGACTAAGAAATGAGGCTTCTCTTGAAGTGAATATATTATGTAAATACTAACAATTTAAGCATGAAATTATAGACATTTAATAGAAATAATTAAATTTCCCAACATTTGCCTAGCAAAGCCTATCACATTCGCTGGAAAACATTAGTCGCGATACCATTTTCACTTATGATATATTAGAATTTTCTCCAAATCAATCATTGCTAAGAGAGAGAAGGTCACTATCAGGGAAAAAGTGGAAAGCATTTCTTAAAAACTAATAATAAAATAATTGTTGGTTAGCATGGTCTGGATTTGGGGAAAACCTACAGAAAACATTCCTAAGGGAAAGGCTAATGGTGAGACTGTGGAAGGCTAGACCCATGCTTCGTGTTTCCAGCTTCACTCAATACTTTGGGATCAACACGTAGAAAAAAATGTCCAGTGCCATAGATCATAACATTTGCATTTATCTTGGCTATTTAAATGCTTAACTAGAAAATGATAAAAACCATCAACAACTCAGTTTTCTCAAGTACCAAGTATTTATCTGCAAAAACAAAAGATCAATCTAATCTTCTCTTAGAGAGTCTTACTGTGACTTTCATATATTACCTTTTTTTTGTACAGAATCTTTCCAAGTAGGCTTAAAATGGTGTAACGGCAAAGGTTTCTATTTCTAACAATTAATTAATTTAGCTGTATTACAGACTTTTCTAACTTCAAGTCATTCTGCTTTACAGATGTATTAAAAACTTATCTTGTGCTTATTAATAATAGAGTTAATACAAGAGAACGCTTTGCAGCAAAAGAAAAATCCAGCAGCATGCAGAGATAGTACTAAATACTATGGTAAATAAACATAGTAATTCTGTGTGTAAATGCTATAGCTACTGAATAAAGAAACCACTTGAAAAGGAAATAACCATCTTTAGAATTTGGACTTGCCTCTAGCAGAAAACATTGTAATGTTTTTCCCCTAGCTTCTCTGACAACTACAACAGACTGTACTAACAGAAGAGTTCACTTTGTAATAGAAAAAGTAGTCACTCTGATCACTTTGTCTTTTTAGTATGCAGCCCAGAGGATTCAGAAAAAGATTACATTTACCATAATTAACATATATGTAAATGGAGATCATGGCTATGAATGATAAATTTTCATAGCAATTTAAACCTTGTACAAATTAATCAACCATACAGACACTTGATTAATGAAAGGCAGTGTCACTTTAAAATGCAACATGTTAATATATATTACTGTTATCACAGATCAAAGAATCTTTAAATGTAAACCAATTAGAACAAAGCTCAATCTACATTTTTTAACAAATTTAATTCCCATGTAATTATGATGGCAATTTGGAAAAAAAAATGTTATCCTGTTTCATATTTATTTACTAATTTTAGTGAAAAGTCATGCAAATGAATTTTGGATGTCCCATCATAGTGATTGGATTCCCAAAATATAGGATTACAGTATCATTGAAGGATAAGATGAATGTACTAAAGCAATTACAAATTGGATACAAGATATTTATACACATGTCATGTTCAATTTAGAAGTTTTCTTCTAGTTTCCCCGTTTTTGGTCTCACTGAAAGAGTTACACTAAACAGATTAAGTGCTAAATGACTGATATTCAGTCAATACAGTGTTTGAGATGAGATTTAACATGCCGCTTAACTAAGAGCTATTTTTCTTGGTCTTTGAGGAATAAAAAGGTAAAAACTCTATTGTAAATTTACTTTATTAAGAATGACTTTTATTATCATAGTGAAAATGAATGCCTAATTTACAGAAAAAAATCTTTTTTTTTTTTTTAATTTTTTTTTTCAACGTTTATTTATTTTTGGGACAGAGAGAGACAGCATGACCAGGGGAGGGGCAGAGAGAGAGGGAGACACAGAATGGGAAACAGGCTCCAGGCTCTGAGCCATCAGCCCAGAGCCCGACGCGGGGCTCGAACTCCCGGACCGCGAGATCGTGACCTGGCTGAAGTCGGACGCTTAACCGACTGCGCCCGCCACCCAGGCGCCCCCAGAAAAAAATCTTTAAAAAAAATTTTTTTTTTTTTTAGCGTTTATTTATTTTTGAGACAGAGAGAGACAAAGCATGAACGGGGGAGGGTCAGAGAGAGGGAGACACAGAATCTGAAACAGGCTCCAGGCTCCGAGCTGTCAGCACAGAGCCCGACGCGGGGCTCGAACTCACGGACCGCGAGATCATGACCTGGGCTGAAGTCGGCCGCCTAACCGACTGAGCCACCAGGCGCCCCGAAAAAAATCTTTTTAAAAGAAATATAAAATGTATAGTTAATACATAAGTGTTCACAATGTAAGACCTGGGATATAAAGTGTTTCTATAATTCTGTTTTTTGCAAGAAGAAGTTAGGCACAAAAACAAACACTCTACTTTGCGAAGTCAACGTAGATCTACGCGGATCTATTTTACAAGGGTAACCCTATAATGAGTCATTAATTATCATTCTTAACTTGGCAGTCTAAGCTGTTGCCACATTAGACCGCTTAGACCAGTATATCATTGAATACACTGTTGAGAAAGAATTGGTAAAATAACAAGAAAGACAGCAGTCCGTAACGGACAGAAAGATGAAATAAATGTGACACTGAGTTCTAATAACTCTTGAGCATTTTCCGTGTGCCATATGCCATGTTAAGAACTTGGCACTTTTAAAAGATAATGCATCTATTTGTGACTTAATTATTAAATCATTTAATTCTGATAACACCTCTAAAATAGAATTGTTAGTTTGCAGAGATAGTAAGTAGTCAAACTGGACTTTTGATCTTCGGGCTTCTCGTTTCAAAGTTTGTGTTCTTGGGGCACCCGGGTGGCTCAGTGGGTTAAGCGTCTGACTTCCACTCAGGTCATGATCTCACAGTTCATGGGTTCGAGCCCCATGTCGGGCTCTGTGCTGACAGCTCTGAACCTGGAGCCTGCTTCGGATTCTGTGTCTCCCTCTCTCTCCCTCTGTCCCTTCCCTGCTTGTTCTCTCTCTCTCAGTCTCAAAGATAAATAAACATTGAAAAATTTTGTTTAAAAATTCAGAGTTTGTGTTCATAAGTACTATGTCACATTCACTCCCCTTGACTATATACCATTATTTATCATCATCATTATATTTAGCCGCTTGAGCAATCTCACTAAAGCTATAATGCTTCTGATACTAGTACAGGGCAATACTTTGGGAATCACTGCTAACATGCTACACATTCCACAGTTTAAAGAGCACCATAGTATCATAAGCGAGGTCCAACCCAGCGTATTGGAACCATAATAACACCTGCCTTTAAACCATCTCTCCTGGAGTAGATATGTCAGCAAAAGAGATGCATAGATAGATAAAATATTAGCAAGCATATCTAGTCATTAAATGAGCATTTAATACTTGGCGGGGATCTGTACAAAGTATTAGAGCTAGCATAGTAAATAAGACTCCCGTCCCCAAGGAGTATATCGTGTAGTGAGGCGGGCATTAATGTAAACTGCCAATTACACTACATTGTGGTAAGTACTACTTGAAGAGTAAATTATGATGCCGTGGGAGAACACGAGAGTGCCCTCAAGGACAATAAACAAACAACAAACAAGCAAACTCTAAATGTAAGCAGTCTCGTACAGTGTGGTATATCTGTGAATTTTAGGAAAGCCTCTGCTTCAGTGTAACAGTTATGAAAGGAGTGGCTTTAAGAAAATAACCCCAGGCAAGCCAGGAATTGCAGGGATCCTAGACCCTACCCAGTTGCAGACTACGCAGTCTTTCAATGAATATTAAAGAAAGGAATGCTGATCATTATATGAGTGAAAATAAAAGAAAATGATCGTAGTTGAACCCGTCTTATTTCTCTCTCGCATTCATCAATTGAAGATTGAAGGAGTCCCGTGCTGCTATAGCCACTCTGTGAAGTCATAATGGATGCAGGCTCCTTTCCTCCAGCACAATACTTCACCACTCCTCGAATGTGGTCCTCGTTCTCAGGGTCCAAGGTGGCTGTTAGAATCTAGCTTTCCCATCCATCTTCCAGGCAAGAAGATGAAAGAATAAAGGGAAAAAAGGCTCAACCCTCTCTTGTTTTTAAGGAGAGTCTCCTGATGTATCACTGCGCACTTTCCCTCACCGCTTACTGGCCAGAACTAAATCAGATGGCTATAAAGTCAGCGGCAAATGAGGCTGAGAAATGTAGTCATTTAGATGGGTGACCAATGTACTCACCTAAAACATGAGCTTCTGTTAAGAAAGACTAATGGAAAAGTAGATATTAGGAAGCAACTGGTAGTCTCTGTCACAGTCATGAATTAGTTTTCTTAGCTCACAGAGGTGGTAATCACTATTAGTAGAGAAAAATAATATTTTATTTTTTCTGCCTTGGCCTTCCCGGTGATTCTCATTCCTTTTGAGCAGAATGAACTCTTTGCCACACCATCTGTCTTGAAGGTAGGGCCTGTCCACTGCTTTATGAGTGCAAGATCTAATCGGTAGACGTACGGTATCTTTTCATTATAAATTAAGAGTCTTGTATATGTGTGGAAAAGAACATCCTTAAGATTAAAAAAAAAAAACACAATATTTTCTTTTCGTGACTCTTGAATGACAGCTTACTGAAATTATAATAGTACAGCTGTGAAGGATTTGATCATTAAATGCTTTTGCCATTCCATTCATAGGTCCTGTTCATTCTACAAATACATGCTAAGTGGCTACTGTGTGCCGGGCTCTGATCTGAGTGCTGAGGACACAGTTGAGGTGTGTCACAGAGCTTACCTTCTAATGAGAGAGGAAAGACAATAAACAGGTAAATATATAGAGACATTATAATTCCATATATTTTTAGATACTGTTATGTGAAATGGTGTCCTACCAAAATTCACGACCATAGCCCCGATACCTCCCAGTCTGTTCGTATTTAGAGACACAGCCTTTAAAGAGGTGATTAAGTCCACATGAGACCGTTTGGGTGGGACCTAATGCAACCTGACTCGGTCCCTTATGAAAAGAGGAGATTAGGACATACAGACATAACCCTGCGTGCAGAGGGGAACTACTGTAAGAGGCGGCGAGGGGGTGACCACCTACAAGCCAGGGGGAGAGACCTCAGAGGAAACCAATCCTGCAGGAACCTTGATGTAGGAGTTGCAGTCTCTAGAACGGTGAGAAAATAAATTTCTATTGCTTAAGCCACTGAGTCTGTTATATTTCGGTATGGCAGCCCTGGCGAACCGACATAGGTATGAAAATGAAAATAAAATAGTAATGGGGAGACTGCTTAGATTGGTGGTCAAAGAAAGCATCCTTTAAGCTGAAATACGAATGATACAAAGGAGTCAGCCATGTAAATGTCTGGGGATGCATGTTCCTAGAAGAAGAGACAGCTAATGGAAGACTCTTTTTTTTTTTTTTTTTTTTTTTTTTGTACAAGAAATAAGCTACAAGTCAATCAAGCAAGTGATCATTTTCGTCATCAAAAAATTGTTTACTCAGTGTCTATCTGTTGATGGTGCTGTGGAAAGCATTATAGAGACAAATGTAAAAGGATACTGCAGGCCATTAATAATGCCATAATTATTATTTTACTGTGAATTATGCTGTCAATAGGCCTGCCATCGACCATCCAGTATCCAAATGACTTTACAGCTTCAGTTACAAATTTAAGGAATGTGCTAGCCATTAGCCAAACCCTCATTTTGTTCTCCAACCAGTAATGCACCAATCTCACACAAATACTTTTTGACTACAGAAAGGAGCTCTTTTGGGTCTGATAGAAACATAAAATTAGAGCACGGTTCTCATTCAGGCTGTCTTCTTGAATGAGCTTTTTACTGAGTAGTCATTTGATACTTGATAATGTAAGATATTAAATGGCTTCATCTTTTCTCAAAACTGCAAGTGAAAAATGATTATCATTGTTCTTGTGTTCTTTTTTTGCCACATATTATCAACTTGAATTTTATGTCATGATTTTTGAAGTCTATTTGTTATGTAAAATCATCTCTCTCAGTTCTTACTACCATTTTTTGTTACTATTGCTTCCACTCAAATCCTGAAAGTCTTTACAATACAAGACAATGCTTTATTGGAATTGGCAAGCGTCTTATTTTATGGTGACAGACTTGAGCAAAAGAAAGCAAGCTGCAATTTAGTCCGTAATACTGTAAACAAACATTTTATGTAGAAAGGAATAAGAGCAGTCACAATGAAATGCATTTGTTAACAGGAGAAACAAGTTGCAAGAACCAAATGCGGAGTACCTGAATATGCCCAACTAGTAACTAAACTCCTGATGGGTAAAAACAGACCTATTTGAGATGACTTGGCCACAGCTATTTGATAGTTAAGAGCAATTTTGTGTATATAACATATAAGCTAGAAAATCCTATATATATTATATATATTTAACATTTTCATTGTAGTACATGTTTTTATATGTTTTTCCTCATTTTCCTTTTGTGTGAAAGGGAACATTTCTAACTTATACTTAACGTTAAAAAAAAAAGAAAAAAAACCTAGCATAACAACTCTAAGCAGCATTGGCTCAATTTAAATCCCATTTGGTGGTCCCAGTATAGTTTTTATATCACACAAAAAAAGCCATCGTAATTTGCATCCCATCAACTATTCCCTTAACTCTAAAGAGCTATCATGCTACTCCTAGAGTGGGTCTCTAGGGTTGAAGTCTGTTCTATCACTCCTACGCTAGATCTATTTGGTAGTAAAATCAGGGTTACTAGCCTGGTGCCCCTTACCTGGGGAAAAAAAAAAAAAAAAAAAACCAAAAAACTCTGTATTAACCCTGTCTTCACTCTTAGAACACTGATAATAAAATTTGTCCTTTTACTCTTTGCTTTTTCTAATTCCTGGCATTCCAGAACTTGTTAGACTTGCCTTCCCAGCTTTCTTGGCAATGCTGGAGCTGGCCTGCTGTTCTGGTATTCTAAATCTCCTGCAACGTGTCTGCTTTGTGCAGTTCCTTTCTTTCTCGTGGTGGGGGTCTGTTTTGCTAATATTTTTCAAATTACCAACAGGTAGCACTCAACACATTCCTACAAATTTCATCGCTCTCCATCTGTTATTTCTATCTTCTCTTTTCCTCTTTCTTTACCCACCCACCTATTTTGCCTGTACATGGACTCTTGGACTCTTAATAACCTCTCTGTTTTGTTTTGTTTTGTTTTGTTTTTGTTTTTGTTTTTAATTCTGTTCTAAGGAGTTTCCATACCTATAACTTGAATCAGAGTAGCTTTATTAACCTAACCAGAATTACACTGGAAAGCATAACCTTTGCAAAATATCAACTATATCAGTGATTTAGAGAAGTTTTATGGGATCAAGACTGAGTTATTTAATAATATTGAGCAGCTGGTAGCCATTACTTTTAGTTCTGTCTCCTCAGTATCTATTCACAAGCCATTAAATTCACTTTTAAATTCTAAAAAGTATTGACATGAAAATTAGAATAATTACTTATTTATAATATATTCATAAGATCTTAACCATCTAGATGGCATGAATTACAGGTATATTAAATCCATATTTGTTAGCTCATTTTTTTAAGTTTATTTACTTTAAGAGAGAGAGAGAGAAAGAGAGCACTCATTCAAGTGGGGGAGGGGCAAAGAGGGAGAGAGAGCATTCCAAACAGGCTCCGCACTGTCAGCACAGAGCCTGACATGGGGCTTGACCCCATGAACCCTGAGATCATGACCTGAGCCGAGATCAAGATTTGGGCCCTTAACCAACTGAGCCACCCAGGCATCCCTGTTAGCCAATTTTTTATGACATCTAGAAAACATTCTATCTTACACTGATAGAAACCAATAGCATCCGTTGCCTGCATGTGCCACTTGAAGACCCATCAGCTGATATAGTTTTTCTCTGCCTTACTAGCTCTGCCTTGAAACAGCTCTTAATGAAGGAAATTTCCCAACCAACATATAGATATGTCCTATGGAGGAGAATACTTTGAACCACACTGACAATAATCTCTCAGTACTCTAGGAGAGGATTTTTAAAAGATGCGTATACTTTTTTTTTTTTTACTGTTTTTTAAGTTTATTTATTTATTTTGAGAGAGGGAACAAGAAAAAGAGTGGGAGAGGGGCAGAGAGAGGGAGAGACAGAATCTGAAGCAGGCTTTGCACTAACACGGGGCCCGAACTCATGAACTATGAGATCATAACCTGAGCCAGGATCAAAAGTTGGATTCCTAACCAACTGAGCCACCCAAGTGCACCTTAAACAATGCAATTTTTTATGTATGTTTACAAGTGGAACACTATCTCCAGAAACTGTGATGGTCAAAATTTGAAATGCATGTATAGATTTCCTGACATTAACCTTTTTCTAAATATAGAATTATATAGTAAGGTCACCTGTGATCTAGACTTGACTTCTCCAATATGGCACATTTAATTTTTTTTTTTCAACATTTATTTATTTTGGGGACAGAGAGAGACAGAGCATGAACGGGGGAGGGGCAGAGAGAGAGGGAGACACAGAATCGGAAACAGGCTCCAGGCTCTGAGCCATCAGCCCAGAGCCTGATGCGGGGCTCGAACTCACGGACCGCGAGATCATGACCTGGCTGAAGTCGGACGCTTAACCGACTGCGCCACCCAGGCGCCCCTAATATGGCACATTTAAAAACTCAAAGGGGAGGCATCTGAGACCCTTGTTCAGCAACCTTTGTTATGGATCAAGGAAACCTAGAAGTCTGTGTTAGCACTTTAGGATGAATATAGCTAAAGATACCATATTGAGACTCTTATCAATTTACACTGAATGTTTTAACACTGTATATGCAGGTACACAGGCACAAATTGTCCTATAAATAGCAATGCTTCATTGGTAATAGAAAGGTTCTCCAATGAATATTGCATTTAATAAAAATTTATTTTTTCATTTGGCAGTTGTTCCTTAAGGAACCCTAAGTTCTGACTGTTAAATTAGACTGGCAAATGAGTCTCTTAAATTGTCTATCACTTCAAAATATCTATAAAACTCACATAAACTATACATTCCTTGCTTGTATTAATATTTAATATTTTGAAGCAAGTTCATACATTTTTGTTTTTGAGAAATACTATAACTTATTAATATTCTCAACTGTGAGAGAGGTGATGTACCATAAATTATCCTTAATTATTTAGGGTTTGATCATTACCGTTTCTGACAATTTGCATGAAAACTGGCATGGCTATATGCCTATGCATTAGAGCCAGTCTCCGTTACCATGAAGAATCAGAGAATCAGTCTAATAACTCTGATGATGGACTATTATTCAGCCATAAGAAAGAAGAAAATCCTGTCTTTTATGACAACATGGATGGACTTTGAGGGCATTATGTTAAGTGAAATTAGTCAAACAGAGACAGACAAATACTGTATGATATCATTTATATGTGGAACCTTAACAAAGCCAAACTGATAGAAACAGAGAGTGGAACGGTGGTTGCTAGGGGTTTGGGGGTGGGGAAAATGGGGAAATGTTGGTCAAAAGGCACAAACTTCAAATTATAAAATGAATAAGTTCTGGGGAACTAATGGACAGAATAGTGAGTGATTATAGTTAACAATATAGTATTGTATACTTGAAAGTTGCTAAGAATCTTAAATGTTTTCACTGAAGAAGAAGAAGGAGGAGAAGGGGAAGATGAAGAAGAAGAAGAAGAAGAAGAAGAAGAAGAAGAAGAAGAAGAAGAAAAGAGGAAGAGGAGGAGGAGGAAGAAGAGGAAGAAGACAAAGAGGAAGGGAAAGAGGAAGAAATGGTAATTGTGTCAGGTGATGGGAGTGTTAACCCTACCGTGGTAATCATTTCACAATATATAAATGTACCAAAGCAACATATGGTACATCTTAAACTTGCACAATGTTATGCATCAATTGTATCTCAATAAAGCTGGAAAAAATCTAGTAATTTTGAAAAATTGAGATCAGTGGCAATGCGATTGAAGAGGCTATTGTAGACCTTTAATGTGTAGTTTTGAAAGTATTTTAAAAAGTAAGAAGCTACTTTGGATGCTTGAAATCATTGTTTCATCTTGGAAGTCACTGGAAAAGTTGCAAAAATACTCTGAATTTGTCAGTAAAAATCCTCCTCAATAGCATGAAGCAAAAATGCCAATTTATAATTCCACTTAAAGAAATGCATATTTCATTCCTAGTATACACATTGGCTTTACGTTATCCTAAGAATCTGGGAAAATTAAGGAGTAAATAAGACATAGTCGTGGCTTTCAAGATAATTTCAAGATTGCAACCAAGATAGACATAGTGATAACTATAATTCAAGGAAGAAAGAGGCATAATCAATGTGCATTGAAATGAAAGAGGAAGAGCAATTAAGCACAACTAGGGCAATTAAAGAGTGCTTTATAAAGGAAATAGTACTTGAGTTTGTCTTTGAAGAATGAATGAAGAATTAAATTGGAAAGAAGGAAAATAGAGAATTCCAAGATGGTGGAAGTATAGACAAGTGGAAATAAGGAAGTGCGTGGTAGATTAAGACATGAGGATGCAAGTAGTAAAGATCTGGATGATTACGATGGACACACAGAGTTGTCTAACCTGGGCTTTAGAAAAAAACTGCAACAGTACTTTTTATGATGAGTTAAAAAAAATCAATAGATAAGATTAGTGAATGTTAATTAATAAACCATACATATAAGAGGTCATGAACCAGGGAATTATTACAGAAAATGAAAAGGAAAAAATAGGTTTGAGCCATGTTAGTGACTTAACTGAGTAGAATTTAAAGGTTTACAAAATTTCTAGCCTTAATGACTGAGTGGCTGTTATATCATTACCAAGATAAGAAATACATAGAGGGGAAAGTAGCGTGCTTTCAGATGGAAGGGAGGTGATGAATTTATAAGTGGATATGTGGAGTAACAGTGTTTTAGAATAGTTATGTGAACGTGCTAAACAGACGCTCCATTTATGCATGCATTTATTTATTCATTTGTGTATTCAGAACACACAGAAAGACCCAATAAATATTCCACAATAAATAAAATCAGATATAAGGTAATTGTTAGGGCCTGGACCCTGGGGCTTCTTACCAGTAAGCTACCCAGGCTTATCTTGGTCCTTTCCTTAACTTTACAGTAAGTGCTTATGTTAGGAGATTGGACTTTTTTTTTTTTTTTTCAACGTTTATTTAGTTTTGGGACAGAGAGAGACGGAGCATGAATGGGGGAGGGGCAGAGAGAGAGGGAGACACAGAATCGGAAACAGGCTCCAGGCTCTGAGCCATCAGCCCAGAGCCTGACGCGGGGCTCGAACTCCCGGACCGCGAGATCGTGACCTGGCTGAAGTCGGACGCTTAACCGACTGCGCCACCCAGGCGCCCAGGAGATTGGACTTTTTAAACCCAATAGTATTATTATGTGCTTGACTCTATTTATTGAGTAACTGTTATGTACTGGACACTGTTCCAGGCACTGAAGATAGAAAATGAACAAGATACACACATTACTTACACTTACAGAACTTAATATTCTAGTGAGGAAGATCGAGAACAAATGAAACAGTAAGGAACAGATAGTGGGAAAAAAAATAAACCAAAATAAGTGGATAGAGAAGGTTAGAGGTGTGTACTATGTAAGATTGGATAGTTAGAGAAGACCCTCTGAGGATATAATATGAGATGACATGACATAAGGTCGTAAAATTAAATGATACAAGAGAATCAGTTGAAGATCTGGAGGTTAAACATTCTAAGAAATAAGAACAGTAAATACAAAGACCCTAAAATGGTAATAAAGTTAGTATTTTCTAAGAACAATAAGAAGGCCAGTGGTTGGAAATGAATGTAGAGAGGTATATAAGAGTTAGCTGATACAGGATATTCAGCCATGATAAGGAGTTTAGATTTTTACTATTAAGTTTAATGACATACTTTTTAGCAAGATAGTAATAACGGTCTGATTTACGTTTTCAGAAGATCATTCTGATTCCTATTTGGATAATAGAGTATAGGAGGGCAAGAATAGAACTGTGGAGTCAAGTTGAGAGGTTACTGCAGTAGTCTAGGTGAATGATAATCATTATTTGGAATAGAATTGTCGTGGTTGTGATAACAAAGTATTCTGATTTGGGATATATTTTAGACTGAAAATTTTATGATGGATGTGAGGAAAGAAATAAACAAAATGATTTTTAGATTTTAGAATTGAGTAATGGGAAAATGTGACATTCATTAAGATGGGGCAGACAGGAGCGGGTGAGGTATAGGTAAGCATAGGAGGGCAAAACAGTGACTTCCATTCTGAATATGTTAATTTGAGATATTTGGTATTCAAGAGAATATCTTGAGCAGACAGTTGGGTATAAAAGTCTGGCCCTTATTAGAGAGATTAGGGCTGGAGATACTGAGTTGGAAATAATCGATATTGTGGTGGATACCTTCTGTTTCTTCTCCAGTTCCCCTTGATTTAGTCACAGGAGGTGACAATGGATTCTCTTGACCTCTGGCTTTTGATTAGTTTCTTCCAATGGGAAACGTTTGCAATGGAGAGGAAAGAGGGAGAAGTCGAAGTTTCATTTGCTACCCTGGCTCCTTCTCTAAGATATTAAAATGGGCTGTCTGACGCCCTCAACCAAATGCCATAGTTCTTGTCAAGTGTCCCTCTTTACCCAGCTTTCTCTCTCTTGCTTCTAGGCTGTCCCCGCTGTCCTTACCCTTTTAGTCCTAGGAGTGGTAATAGACCACCTGCTGTTACTTACCATAGCATATTTCATTATACTTTATGGTTTCCTCACACCCTGCTCACCCCTTTATGAAACACCGTTTATCAAATCCTCCTCTGATTATCCTAATTTTAGTACGCCATCTGTTTCCTGCTGGGACACAAAATAATACGGTATTCCCCAGGCTCCTTCCCTATGGTCTATTAAGACTAATATAGTAATTGTTACTAGAAGTGGCCCCAGGAAATGACTCTCAAATGGAATTCTGGGATTATATTTCACATGTTTGAGTAGTGCATTGATAACTGTCTTGGTGGGGGTTTAGGGTGGGGAATGGGGCATGGTTAATCCATGGCACACAGTGGCATTATGATTGTTTAAATTAACACCAGTAAAGTGGGAAAAGTGTTGTGCAGTGAGGTGGTTTTGGCAGTTATCACTATGGCAATAATGGTAATTATAAAGATGGTGACATCAACTGCCTTCTTTTGATAGTCGTAAGGGAGTATATGAAAGGAAAAGAAGAAATTGAATATCCAGCTGTGATCATGTACAGAAAAATCAAGTCTCTAGCAGCTTGAAGGAGCCCTTCATCTCCTGAAGCTGATAAAATATAGCTGGGGATCAAGCCATGCCTCGAATATAACAGTTGAAGATTTGACCACCAATTAAACCCATCAAGTCTTTTATATTGAGGTAAAGGAACTGGTGGGAAGAAGAAGGATCTCATATGCTGGAATTGGGACATTTGGGCAGACAAAAAACAGAGCTGAGAACTTTGAATTCCTGTATGCCTTTCTAGCAGAGGCAACCTCTCCCCCAGTATTTGAGGGAACCAGCCTTTTAGTTACTGACTCTAGGGTAGTAGTTTCGCCATCTGAAGCCTATTCTTCCTAGGATCAACCTCCAGGCTCTCTCAAAAGCCTCCAGATTGATAATGAACATTAGACTCTAATGTAGCCAGAAAGAGAAGTACAAGACTGGGTCTTTAAGGGAGAAATATCCTAACAATGAAAGACTTAAAGAATATCATTGATTTCTATTGGCAGGAGTCTAGAGAATATATATGGGAGTGAATTATATAGGTGTTAGATCAAGGAAGAAAAAATATAAGGCTGGATTAGGTTGACAAGAATTTATTCCTCAGGATTTGGGATTTAATGTGTTGTCTTGAGCACCTAGGTCTGTTTGGTTGTCTGTTTGAATCCAGGGCTCAATTGTGGCTGACATTGAATAGGTTGAATAACATAACTTCTCTGACACAATATAGGGGAAGGAATCAAGTCTTGGGAAAATGAGAATACTAGAATGGGTTTATTATGTGTAACCAGATCAGCCAGTCTTTATTTGAATTACCCAAGAGGGCCCTGAGAACATGCCCTTTATCAAGACCTTAAGGAAACCATTGTTAAGGAGAGATACCAGTATCCTTGAAAACTGAAGCAATGCTCATTGGTGGCTGTTCTCTCTATGCCAGCATTTATAGTAGGGCATGGAATGATGGAATTGCATTTTATGATGACAATGGGACTGATAGGAAGCCAGAGAATTTGAGGCCAAGTAGGAGTGCTTATTTATTATAGACAAAGTGGATAAAATTACCATAATAAGCCACATAGCTGGAGTAATAATCAGAATGGAATAATAATCAGAAAACATTCTGATTTGACTTTCAGGGATCTTTGGCAGCAGCTAATTGATCATAGAGTTTTTAGAAACAAAAGGGCATCTAACTGAGGAGCTACTTGGTATATCTAGGGAGAAAAATCCTAGGCCTAGTGGACATAAAATTAACCTGAATTACAATAATGGGGATTTACTTCTTTTTACCTTGTCTCTAGACTTAAGCTACTTTACAGACTTAGAGGCCTTTATTTGAGAAGGTAGTCAGACCTTTCAAGGAATGACCTGGCAATAGGGTCACAGATATATATCATGACTCTTCCTCCACATCTGTTTCGGAGGTACTTGCAGCTATTTAATTGATTGTCCCTGAAGCAGTGGTTCTTAAACGTAAGCATGCATCAGAATCACTTGGAGGGCTTTTAAAACATAGATTTCTAGGTCCTACTGATTTAGTAAGTTTGGGGTAGAGACACCAGAATTTATATTTCTAATAAGCTCCCAAGTGATTTTGATGCTGCTGGTTTAGGTACCACACTTTGAGAACCACTGCACTGGAGAAGGGGGAGATAGACTTTAGGGGTTATTAAATATCTCTTCTCAATAATTCTAATGCCTGGAGTCCTGAAATACCATTGAGGTCCACTGGCCAGGGTTGGGATTTATGAAGATCTGATAATAAATTCTCTGTTATCAGATGGTCCAAGTCCATTTCAGAAAGTATCCAGAGGGACTTCAGATCCACTTTTTTTTTTTTTCCTACAGACCAAAAATGCATAGTAAAAATAGGAAAACGTTATGATAGAATTTCCTGATATGAAGTGAGTTCTACTGCAGAATAAGGGCAAAGTTGAAGCCCCTGGAACTGTGTCTTCCTTTGCCAAGATAAACCAAAAGCAATACTTCATCAAAAAGGGGATGTGCCACCCCAAATACTTGAACAATTACATAGATGGTGAATCCTATAATATCCTCATTTTTCTCACTTGCTTGGGGGCTGATGTGAAAGTCAGATAGGTCTTGGAGAATGAGGATAAATTACCAGAAACTTAATTAAGTGATGATGCCAATCAGATCTGATGTTCCCAATGTCGTATCTTCACTGGAGGAAATCAGTATAGCCCCTGACACCTGTGACTTAACGAATGCATTTTCCCCTTTCCTTTATTAGTAAACAGAAACAGAAGCAGTTTCTTTCACAAGGCAGGGATATCAATATACCTTTACTCTCTTGGCCTAACCTATGCCTGCTCATCTCTGTCAAAATATAGTCAAGAGAGAACTTGACTAATTTGATATTTCACAAAATAGTATGATCATTAGACTTGTTAAGTGAGAAGACACCTTAAGTGTAAGTGACGTGTGATCACTGCCTACATTCTCTGGCGGGGGGGGGGGAGGCAGGGGAAGAAGAAGTAAAAAAGGAAAAAAAAAAAGTAAGCAACATGTATACCAGAGTTGGAGATAGATCTCATGAAAACACTATCATTTTAGTGAGGTTGCTAGAAGTCCAGGGGTCTGGGACATGTCAGAAGATCCAATTTAAAATGGAGCTGATTTGCTACACTGTCACAATGAAAGGAACCTAGCTGGATTTTTGGAGGAAACATTTAGGCATGCTACTGTCATGTATTTAGTGGGCAACCTTAAAATTGTAAGATTTGAATGGGCCTCATAGCAAGAAAAACGTTACACCTTGGCATTATGACCTAACAAACCTAATGGCATTAGAAGTATCTGTGGTAGGGGCACCTGGGTGGCTCAGTTGCTTAAGTGTCAGACTTTGCTTCAGGTCATGATCTTGCAGTTCATGAGTTCAAATGCCACATCGGGCTCTCTGCCGTCAGCACATAGCCTGCTTTGGATCCTCTGTCCCCCTCTCTCTCTGCCCCTTCCCCGCTCCTTCTCTATCTCTGTCTCTCTGTCTCTCTGTCTCTCTCTCAAAATAAATAAATAAATAAATAAATAAATAAATAAACAAACAAATAAAAGAAGTATCTGTGGCTGACTGACACATCCACTCCATTCTTTACTTTGTTCTGTGCCCCAGGAGGCTAAACTACGTGGACTGAGTAATAAGCTCGTTTACCTTCAATATGGAACCTCTGGCAATTTCTAGTAGCAGAAACAGTGTAGACAATAGAATTTTTGAGTAAGGCCATGCCCTCTTCTGCTAACAAACTAATATATGAAGAGATTAGCAATCATTCACTTCCTCTTGGACCTGGTAGAAACTGAACACCTTGCCATAGGTATCAAAGTACTATGGTACCCAATTGCCCATCTTTAATTGGTGTTATCTAATTCATGGAACCATAGAATTGAAAGTACATAGAACAATTCTATTATAAAATGGACATGGCATAAATAATACCATGGAAGTCTAGAAGAGATAAACTGCAGAAGCAGAGTGGCTCGGATTCCTATTGTACTGACTTGAATTGCTTTGCAACCTTTTCCTCAACTCACACCTGTGATCTCATAAAAAGTTCCTTATGACATGTTCCAACCTAAGTCTCAGATGTATCTACAAAAGCGAGAATGTAGCAACTATTTTATGTGACTATCCCAAACCCTTTACTACTTTATATGAATAACACTCACGATGGCTAATATAGATATCAGGTAGGAGTATGACCAAACTGATATGCTCCAGTTGATAATATGGTATCTGATGGGACTTTGTGTGTTGTATTAGTTTCCTGTGACTGCTATAACAAATTAGTACAAACTGGGTGTTGTTGGCAAACAACAGAAACTTATTTGTTCACAGTTCTGGAGTCCAAAAGACCAAAATGAATAACACTGGGCCAAAATCAAGGTGGTGGCAAGTCTGTATTTTCTTCAGAGGCTCTCGAATAGGATCTTTTTGTTCCTTGCCTCTTCCAACTCCTGGTCACTACTAGCTTTCTTTGGCTTATGGTTGCATCACTCCAATCTCTGCTATTGTCTTCACATAGCTTTCTCCTCTATGAATGTTTCAATTTTCCCTCTGCCCCTCTTTCTTATATGGACATTTGTGGTGGCATTTGGGGTCCACCCAGATAATCTAGGATAAGATTCTTAACCAAATCTGCAAAGACTCTTTTTTTAAATAAGGTAACATTTACAGTTTCTAAGAATTAGGGCCTACTGTCTCTGGGGACTATTACCTAGCCCACTACATGTAACTGCTGTCTCTGGGCCACAAGTTTTCTGCCTGTTTAAGCTCAATGTTATGTTGAGATGCAGAAGGGGTGGACTGTTCTGAATAACTTCCATCTGCCCCTCCACATCCACTCTACTATTTTCCATAGCATTCTGTGCTCTAGCAGGCAAATGCTCTTTTGCCCTTTGGCTTCTACTTGAGTTCAGCCCAAATGAGGAACCTTGGTGAGAGATGGAAGGAGAAAGTGGAATGAGGTCAAAGTATTTATTTTCATCTCTCTTTTCTTTCTAACCCTTCACTAAAGACATTCTGCATCCCTCTACCAAAAATCATAGCTCCTATTAGATGGCCCCCTCTACGTAGTTCTTTCTTCTTGAGTTTCCTCTCAACGCTTATTCTCCTTGCTCCCTCAGGCCTCAGGAAGGTTACAGAACAGTTGTATGTTGGCAAATATTTAACAGCCGTGTCTCTAAAAACCATATGTATACACAGATAGATGAAAAGATAAGTGTGGAAGTGTGTTACAAATTTTTCCAGTATAAGGAACGTGTATAACACAATTTACAAATAACAATGAAATATGCAGTACAATAAGTTTCTTGTAGCCAGAGTTTCCAGAGATTGAGTTTCATAGAGAATTTTGTTGATTTTTGCCAAACTCTTATGATTGATAAGCAAGTGCAGATCCAATATGAATTTTGGTTGATATTTTCATTTATGTTAATGCTTACAATGAAAGTGAAACGAAAAAGCATATTTTGGAATTTGTAAATGATGTGAATGACTTATTAAGTAAATCAGTTAATAGTTTTTGACTACTGGAAGAATATATTACCAAGTTTTTAAATTATTATCTCTAATGTAATGGTTATAGACATGAAGCAGTTTTAAGTATAATCTGTATTATTAACATTTTCTCCATCACTTTGTCAAGTCTGTGCTAATTTCTGTGGTATAAATTCTCTATCTATGGCCATTTGAAGCTACCAGTATGGTATCATTGAATGTAAAGTTGAGAAGAGATGTGAAGTAATGTATTATATATTATTTCTGTCATACAGTTATAATACACATAAACCTGAAGAAACATGTGTAATAGAAAATTGGAGTAAAATAATTGAGAAATGGATTTTAATATTTATGACTTCTACTTTTAATATTTATTTAATTGTAAGTTTATATAGTTTAATTTTTAATAATGGCTGCATTTGACAACAGACTTGCAAACTGCCAAAAATTTAATAGGAGTCTCTTCTCGTAAGCCAGTTAAAGTTGGTCCTGTACACCATTGCAAAACAGAGCTCTGCTGCTCTTTATTCCATGGTACTGTCTTATCCCTTACGTATTCCATGCCGTGTTCGCACCTTGTAAATAAATAATTCCTTAATTAGACTCTCCTCACATTACCCACATACAGTGTGCTATTTTCTGTTTTTCTGCTAGAGTCTATATTGATAAAAGCGTGAGAATAAACTTTAAAGAAATAGATGATAGGCCTAAGGAATTAGGAAAAAAAGAGAGAGAGAGAGAGAGAGAGAGAGAGAGAGAGAGAGAGACAGGGATGAGGCTCAGAACATTTGGAGATCAGGAAGGAAGGAACAGTAAAAGAGACTGAGTAGTAATACGTCATGAAATAGGAAGAAAAACAGAAGCATGTGGTGTCCTAGATAGATAGAGAAGAAAGTATGTTAGGAAGGAAGGTATGGTCAATTCTGCCAGATGCTTACAGGTCAAGTAACATGAAGACTGATAACTGATCATTCATTGGATTTGGCAAAATACGTATTGTTGACAACTTGGATACGTGAGCCTTCATTGACATGGTGGGGATGAAAGTCTTATAGTGAGTTAAGAATGAGAAGTGATTAAGTGGCAACAGTAAGTATAAAGAATTTTATGATGAGTTTTGCTATTAAGGAGAATAGAAAAAAAGGAGATTTAACTGTTAAGGGATATGAGACTAGTCATCCACCTAACATGGAGGGATACAAATACATGGGGATACATGCAAATAGGTTGGCATAGGTAGTTGTTGGAATGTGTTGTGGTTGTTTTCTCACTGCTTCTATTTGTCCAAATAAAAATGGAACAATGTCATTCGTTGAAAGTAAAAAATAAAGGGATGTTTGAGGTTTAAGGAATGAGGAGATGCTATTTAGCTTTCATTATTTTTGACTGTGTGTTATTTTTACTTAGGGAGAAACAAATTGAACAGGAAAATGTAGTAGGATTGCACTGGCAGTGTATGAAAAGCAAAACTTTTGCTCATTATTTGGCACATATTAGGAGATTCACTTATTTATTTACAAATGTTTTTCAGTGCCTGCTGTGTGCTGAGCACTGTTCTAGGGGCAGTGAACAAAACAGAAACAAGTCCCTGCCTGCTCTTTGATACATTAACATAGGCTGGCAAACTTTTTCTGTACAGAGGCAGGTAGTGTATAATTTAAACTTTGTAAGCCAGCTGGTCTTTGTTGGAAACTCTCAACTCTAGCATCGTAGCACAAAACAAACCATAGACAGTACAAAATAGAATGGGCTAGGCTGTTGGAATAAAATCTTATAAAAACAAGTGGCAGACTAGATTTGGTCCACAGGCCATTGTTGGCCAGTCTTTATGTTAAAGGGTGTTTGGTGCAAAGAAGACAAGGAAAGCACAGAAGTGGATAGGAAGTACTTAAGTTGAAGAATTTTATTTTTAAATGCAATGAACAGGTGAAGTCATGCTGAGAAGGTATCATTTAAGCCAAAGCTTAAAGAAGGTAAAGACTAAGCCATGGGGATGAACGTTCCCCAAAGAGACTGTAGTGTAAATGTTCTTGCAGGACTGGACATTGTGTTCGTACAAGGTGGCTGAGCAGAATGAATGAGAAGTAATATTAGATGAAATCAGGGAAATTATAACTTAGGTTCTTGTAGACTACTGTTAAAGACTCTAAGTGAAATGGAATATCATGAGGGTTTTGAGCGGGAACTGACATGATTTGAATTGCAGCATTACGTGGCTGCTTTATTGAGAAAAAAATGGGGGCAAATCTGGAGTCAAAACTAATTTGTGAATGAATAAAAGAGTGAATGAACGAATGAACGAACAAGTGAACATGATTGAGGATACATTTCATGTAGTTGAATATTTGAGATGGAACGTATCATCTGAGGAGTCTGAAGGAAATCATAGAAGCCAGAAGCAAGTATAGAATGAGAGGAAAATTATGGCTAGAACCTTAGGAATAACCAGGCCAGGGACTGACAGAGAAAGCGGAATTAGTGAAGGTGATAGAAAAGGACAAATGAGGGGCGCCTGAGTGACTCAGTCGGTTAAGCCTCCCGACTCTTGACTTCAGCTCAATCGTTGGAGCCCCGCAACGGGCTCTGCACACTGACCCACAGATCCCTACTAGGGATTCTCCCTCTCTCCCTCTCTTTCTGCCCTCGCGCTGTTGTGCTCTCTCTTTCTCAAAATAAATAAATAAACTTTAAGGAAAAAAAGGACAAAAAAATAAGGAAAAAGATCTGTCCTTTGGTATTTACTGTATTTTTCATGTCTTTGGAGAGAGAAGTTCAGTAATGATGGGCTAATCACGAAGTTTCTCTACATGAGAAAACTTAAATTTGTTAATGAAATAAAAAAAAGGAAAAAGGAGGTAACTTGAATGGAAACCTGTAGACCTCAGAGGAGTTAACATTTTTCTACAACAGGCTTCATAAAAGTAAGCCAATGAATTAATTTCATTATAAGCATTATGTCTACTTAATTCATTAATTCATTAGTGTTTGTTGGCCATTATCATTTACTAAACACTCTGCCAGGAACTGATCACTTCATTACAGTCTAATACATTCTGCTGGAAATCAGTAATGACAGTGACATATAATGTTATTCACCTATCTACAAGAAATTCTAGGCGATTCCAAGGAAATCAAGAGGTCAATATATCTGTGTAACTAATCAAAATAAAAAAGTTAAATAAAATATCACTGGCTTCTTGCATTTCTATAGCACCACAGTCTTGCCAGATATTAACCAAGGAGTTTGTAGGTTAAAAAAAAAAAATGATATTAATGAAACCAAAAGTAAAGAGTAGAGGTAAAACAAAAAATCATATAATGGTTATTAGAGCAGATGAAATGGAATTCAGGTCACATAATTTCTCAATTCTATTTACCTGTTATTCACATTTCTAGTAAGTGTCTTATTTATAAATATGCGTATAAGAACTTACAATTTTTGGTAAGACCTTAAACATGTTTTATTGTTCCCTGATTTTAAATTTCTAAATATAGCTTTTTCTGCTTTTTAGCTGTCTAGAGATAGGCTGGTCCATGTGACTGTTTGCTATAATTTACTTATAAAGTCAGCAGTCCCAGGTTTCACCTTTTTCTATTGTAATACACATTTAAATCTTTGAACTCTCATATTGAATAAACTCTGCAATGACTTTGAGCTCTGGATGTTGAGCTAGGTAACCTTGAACCTCCCATAAATTGGAGAAAACCTCTAAAACAGCCAAAACAAAGCTCTTGACTTTCTAAATATAACGTTTGTTTGACTCCTTGACTTAATTGTGAACTCTGTTGTTTTTCCTTGACTGCTTGCCACTATCATTGAAGTTAACCTTTTTTCTACTTAGTTGAAAATCATGCTTCAATGGATTAAAAGACAAAATTGCATTCCTTCTAATTAAATCTTAAAAAGTCTTTAAGATGTGTCTTGAAAAAACAAAAACAGATGTGTTTGTTAATTCTCCTAAATTATGATCAAGGGTAATGAATCCTCCCTTTAACTGTTTGTCCTTCTTTTTCAGTCTGTTTGACAATAAATTTAGTGTGTTACTTAAATTCTAACTTTAATTCTTTAGTTTTATCTCACCAATCTTCACTTTTGTTTTTTAGTCTTTCAAACAGTCTTTCATTCTGTGTACATGGCTTTTAAAAATTAAAAAGTTATATATGCTTTTGGTAACAAAATCAATCAGTATAGAATGGTGTAAAATAAAACGTGAAAGTTCTTTTGCACTTCCCCTAATGACAAACCACTTCCTAGGGGTAGTTATTATGAAGTTTGGTAATGGAATGGTGTTGTGTTTCCAGCCTGTTTTCTCTACATGTAAACATATATTCACATTCACGCTCACATGTGTTCTACACTTTGTATTTTTGAATTATTATATTATGTATGGCAAAAATAAACACAATTATTAAGAATGAGTGAAGTGTTAAGTGAGTGAATGGATATATATACATATATATGTATATATTCATGAGATATTTGAATATTTTAAAAATGCCGCTGCCGTATTAGAAAACTTACTTTCTCCTCCTTTTTCGTATTATAGTGATTTAGTAAAATGCCTTTTTATTTTTTAATTTTTTTTAAATTTTTTTTAATGTTTATTTATTTTTGAGACAGAGAGAGACAGAGCACGAATGGGGGAGGGTCAGAGAGAGAGGGAGACACAGAATCTGAAACAGGCTCCAGGCTCTGAGCTGTCAGCACAGAGCCTGACGCGGGGCTCGAACTCATGGACCACGAGATCATGACCTGAGCCGAAGTCAGACGCCTAACCGACTGAGCCACCCAGGCGCCCCTAAAATGCCTTTTTAAACATTTAGAAAAATTCTTAAAGCCCACATTAGAATTAGTTCAGACAAACAGGTGACAAATGGTAATTTGTCTTTTTCATTTTCAAAAAGATTGCTATTACGTGTTTTTTGCTTTCTATTTATAAACTAAGTAGATTCAAAGTGTATAGAAAAATATAGCAGTATTGAGAGATACAGATGATTTCATTAAATCATGTTAGCATTTGTAACATGCCATTTACTGCCTCCTTCTAAACAGACCGTTCTAACATTACATAATTTCAAGTACAGATCCAACGTATTCTATCTACTACAGTGCTTCCTATAAAGAGACAGAGAAGAAACGTGGACTCCGTTACTGTGTTTTTGCCACTTATGAACAAATTACATTCATTTGGCTTATCACATATATGTAATATCTCTTCGGGATTTATCATATATATATATATATGTATAAAAACATTAATTTTGAAACGGTGAGGTTCTGTAAGTGCCTGTGAATTCATAATACACGGGGTGCCTTGCAACCAAATATATATTCAGTTCCCAGCATTATTGGTGTTTCCAGTTTCAATAACTATAATATTACCACCTTTGGACTTTTATGGCATCTTTCATCCGTGGATCTTAAAGGGCTTTACAAACATTAATTCGCACAACATTCTTGTGAGGTACAGAAATGTCATTAACCCCATATTACAGATGAGGAAACAAGCGCAGGAAGGTTAATAATACATGCACCACTCTCTACTTGTACAGTGCCTTTCATTCAGGGAACTCTAAGCACCCTGGACCCTTTCTTTGTGAGGCTGGTAGAGAACAGAACTGCCACAGACTTACAGATTGACTCCTGGCAGACTTTTACCAAATAGTATGTAGTTTGAGAAATCGCCCCCATAGTATATAGATCAATAAATAATATTGAGTTATATTCAAATAGTTTTCAGTTGTAATTGGGAATCGTGGATTCTGATTTATCCTTAACTTCCTCTTTAGTTTTTCTGTCTAGTTTTACTTTTCCCCCTAGGTAGGATTAGGTAATTATGCAACATGGGCAACAGACTATATCGAATTGTGTTTTGCATACAAAAAAAGAGCACTTCGAAATTAACGAACATACAATGACATGATACCGGGTTTGTTGCTGCTTTTCAGGCATTAATGGTTACTCATTTAGATGGAAAAGAGAAAAGAAACAACTTAAGTTTTATATATTTTTATAGTTTTCATCTTCTTTGCTAATCTTTTTTAATGTCGAAACCAGTTTTAACGTCTTCCAACTACTCAGTCCTCAATATTCACATATTCGGAGTCGTATTCTCTACGGTTAAGAGACAAGGGGCCTGATCTGAGTCACCCACAGCCAGAGTTTTCTCTACCACTGATCTCTTCCTAAAAACATTGGAGCTCCTCTTTCCAGTACATCTCCATGTAGCTTTCCCTCTCTCAGTCTTTTTACTATTGGATTTTACTTAGGGATCCATTAGTATTATTTCTTTGCTCCTCTCTCGCCCACCTAAGATTATTAACGCATTTTGTGTCCTGAAGGGCTCAAGGTACTGTGCTGGGCACTCGGAATACGGTGATATACGAGACAGACTGGCTTACAGGAGCTTACAATGTGGATGTGGAGACAGACCTTAAAGGGGAAATTATAATTGCCATCAATTACATGACCATGCAAAATCTCG
>NC_058375.1:152740439-152745439 GCF_018350175.1 Felis catus
CTTATGGTTTTCACTTAAATACTTAGTGGAGAAAAATTAAGTAAATTCTGCAAAAACTGGAAAGTTTTTTAAAGATCTTACAATTCCCCAGAGGTGATGTGCAACCTAAGTCTTTCATAGCAGATTCTAGCATATTGAGTAGGAATGAAAGAAGTTGTCTCTGGTGGCTTTCTTTGAGTCACGGAGGCCTGGTTAAGTCAATCGACAATTTCTCAGTTTGATTGCCTTCTTTTCCTTTTTTTGGAAATGAGCTTTAACTGTGTTGCTTTAACACACATGTGAAAGACGAGTTGCACATTCTTTGACTCTGCTGACCATGCTCCCCCAACTCCTCCCACTGCCAAAATGACAATAGCCAGAAACAAGTGACCTCTCAACATAGTTGAATGTATCAGAGAATCAAATTCAGGGAGGCCCATTTCTGAACATAGTATCCTGTGTTTACCTTTTAAATTAGAATTGCTTGTTGCAGTTGGAAACTGGAGAATATCTGTTTCTTCAAGGCAGAAGCAGAATCTTCCTATCAGTCATATAACTTATGGTTTTAAAAATAGTACTTATAATGAAGGAGGGCAGGATGATATATTCCTTTTAAAGTTTGTTTCCTTCAGAAGCTGGAAATGATAATCATGTACTAACTCGTAGGTAGTATGGTGGGGAATAATTGCAAGTACAGTTAACATTACCCTTATGGTATTCCCACTAAATGTAGACCATCACCACTAAATTAAACAGCTGTGAAAATTTAACTAAGCCTGATAGGTCAAAAGTGAAGTCCAGAAAGTGCTGGCACCCAGTACGGTATATCGTCAGTCTTATTTTTTTAAGGACTCTATCATGGGTTTTGAACAATGCCTAATAGTCATCTGTATATTTAATCACTGTGACATATATGTTAGGTCAGTTGGGACTTTAGACAGTATAACGTAATGGTGAAGAACACAGCCTTTTGAATGAATACACTGAGTTAAAATACTCCACCATTTACTATCTGTTTCACTTTGGATAACGTACTAAATTTGCCAAGCTTCACTTTTCTCCTCGGCAAAATGAACATCCGTTTCACAGGGCTGTTGAAAAGATACGAGATATCACTGTGCCAAGTCCATAGTAAATGTCCGAAACTGGTAGTTGCTCTCATTACCATAACCAAGGCATAGTATATTCACCTTTTTATATACAAATTTCTGATAAGGTACAACTCACGTTTTGCCTAATTCTCTCTCCTTAGCAAGAATAAGAATACTTTGAATTGTGAATGTCATGAGTTTTTAAAACAGCGTAAATCAAGTTGATGATATATGTTTATAGTGGATTCTTAAATATCTACTATGCATCTTGGTGTGATATATATTTTCAAACACGAAGTTTATAATTTCATTAGACTCTTAAATAATTTTTTTTAATCTCAGCATTATGAGACATTGTAGTGGAAAGAGTATTACCTACTTAGTTTTTTTAAATGTTTATTTATTTTGAGAGACAGAGAGAGAGAGAGAGAGAGAGAGAGCAAGTGAGTGTGCAAGCCAGGGAGGGGAAGAGAGGAGAGAGAGAATCACAAGCAGGCTCTGAGCAGCCAGGGCAGAGCCCGACACAGGGCTTGATCTCACGAACCATGAGATCATGACCTGAGGTGAAATCAAGAATCCAGACTCAACCGACTGAGCCACCCAGGCGCCCCTACCTACTTATTTTTCTTTTCACTAGTTTGTTAATTTTTATCTGGCGTTTTTTTTTTTTCTAAAAATAATTAGCCTTTCATTCACTGAGACCATATATCTATAGACAATTATAACCTTAAAATTATAGATTCCCAACTGAAAAATTTTTTATTAGATTTGCAATTCCATAAACCTAACACCTGTCACTGACATTTAACAACTCTTTCATATTCTGTAGATTAGAGAGACGAGCCTAGAAGATTTTCCATCAAACTGCACTTAACTGAAGCATTTGAAAAGGGTATTTAATTGTACCTACTATTATCTTTTACCTCCCCAGTGTTGTTCACTGTCACATAAACAATTTAATTTACACTGTTATTCTGAAGATATTAAGCATATTTTTTAGTTTGTTTTTGGAGAAAATAAAGAATTAGGCCAATTTTGTGAAAAATAAAACAAAACCACAATTTACTTGATGACAAAGCCCATTTTAGTTTATTTCTATTCTTTCTGACCATCCTCACTCTTTGCCTCCCACACCTCCTTCAAATTTCTTTTAAGTCCCAAAGAATCCCAGGAAGAGTAAATAAAATATAAAGTAGCAGGGATGAGTTGAATCTACTTCCCAGAATTGGTATGGAGGACATACATATTGGGTCAGTTGGGATTTTAGACCATCTAGAAATAAGTCATCCAATATATTTAAGAATAATTCTACTTAATTGTGTGAATTCTGTCCTTTAGAAGGTCCTTATTTGATCATCCAACCCTATTTATGAGAAAAGGAATTTTGTTTTCTGATAATAAAGGAAATGGTACAGATATGGATCCTCCAACTTCATAAGCCACACAGAGAATAGGTCAATGAAACTACGGCTCTGTTGGAAAGTAGCACAAAGTGGTAATGTAAATGTCACTGTTAGGAAGAGGTTAGATAATCTTTCAATTTCAATGGTTGGGAAAGATAGTTTTTTCATTTTAGCCATTTACTCAAGTATCACGTAAAATTAAAACTTATCTGCTGTAGTAAAGTGTTGATTTATTAATAATCTGGGCTTAATTTTTTAATTAAGGCTTTACTTTGTGAGAGCAGGTTAAGGTTCATGGCAAAACTGAGAGAAAGTGACAGAGTTTCCATATATCCTGGCTTAATTTTAGGTCATTTATTTTTTTCAAATTTTTTAATGTTTTTATTTATTTTTGAGAGAGAGAGAGAGAGAGCGTGCGAGCATGAGCAGGGGAGTGTCAGAGAGACAGAGGGAGACACAGAATATGAAACAGTCTCCAGGCTCTGAGATGTCAGTACGTACATAACCTGATGAGGGGCTCGAACTGGTGAATCATGAGATCATGACCGAAGCCGAAGTTGGCCACTCAACCACTGAGCCACCCAGGCACCCCAAATTTAGGTCATTTAACTAGCATACACAAAAGTCTTAGTTTGTACAGTAGACATAGGTTGGTTTATAGTTGGTAGAAATGATTTTCTAAGACTCATGATAACTGCTGAATTAATAATGTGTCTTTATTACTTACTCTTTACAGAATTGAGTAAATGAAATGCATTTACATTGAACTGAGTGAATATTTGGTTACCTAATATGACTTGTATTTAGATGAAGTCTTAAACCTTTCTTATGGCATTATTTGGAATAATTTGGCTAAGCATCAGGTGACATGATGATATATTAAGGCATTTTAATATAACTTGAATGTAGATGTCATTATGGTATTTTTGTGTTGTATTTTTATAATTCTTTAATTGCAAATTTTCACTAAAAATGGGTTGAAATTGAAGAAAGGGTGAAGGTAAAAGGGATGATCTAAACCATGTATGTATGCATTTTTTAATCACATCAATGACCTTTATTTATTTTTATGACATTTATTAAAGATCCTTGTTTCAAATTAAGTTGCACAGCTTTCAGTGGCAAAGTTGACGGGTATTCAAACCTTTCTGCTGTACGTAATTGTTTAGAGTTAACAATGATTTAAAAGCAATTAAAATGATGCTTACAGTACCGCTTGTCTGTTAATTTCTAGGTGGTAGCACAATCACTTTTATCTCACTAAGAGAACCAAGTGACTCAGCCCCCTATGTTTTCTTGAATTCCTCATTGGCGATCTGTTGGGAGAAACTTTTCTACCCCCTAGACTCAGGTCCTCAAGCTGGCATTTTTGGCCTCACCTGTAAGCTTGACAGAATGTAAATAGAATCTTACTGGATCTACTGAATCAGAATCTCCGGGAGAAGGGCCCAAGAAAGTTTTAACAGGTGTCTCCAGGTAATTTTTATGCATTGAAGAACCACTGCCCTAGGATAAGGAGATATAAAAAAGACAGACACGACGTTGGCCAAGGGTATCTAGATGGGGCTGGACCAGTGAAGAGTATGTAGTTACCTTCTACTATGTTCAGTCAGTGTGAACAGCCATTTGCTCCCTGTTGTATAGTGTTCTTACAGAGTTCTCTAGCACCATGATGGTGGTTTTAAAAGAGACATGAAGTGTGTTATGTGCATATGGGTGACATCAGGAATGGGAACAAGTAGAAGCGGGAAGAGACAAAAAAATTTCTTATAAATGTGTTGGGGGAAAATCTAGTATGAGCTGATCATTTAATTCTTGGATAATTTCTAAATGTTACAGTTTAATAGCATTAAGTTGGAAATGTGGTATAATGATCAATTAAAAACTGTACTGTGAAATGATATTAATATGGTGAGACAAAAATAAGATTTTATGCTGCTTGTTTTTGAGAGTATTTGATAAGATAGCAAACATTTTGATTAATATATATACCGTTTTTTCAATATGTCCCAATGATATGGAATATTTAGTTTCTTTGTGCAGAAACTAATAACAGTCATCGTGTCACGAGGAAACACTTATTCTGTTCATGTATTACACAAGGCAAAGCAGACAATAAGAATATAGGGAGCAAAAATAGAAACCGCACCACCTTTTTAAGCCCCCCATAGCAGGCTTAGCAAATTGTAAATCACTGCTACTTAATCCAAAACTATTCTTTTCGGAAGTATTCATAATCTGAAATCAAGATTTCCTTGTGCTCTTACACTTGATACAGCCTCGTACCACTCACACTTTTTGTGTTTCGGTTCTTTGCATTTAACATCTAAAACAGTTTTCTTAGAACTAAAGATCACATTTGTGGTCTTTTGTGAATACCTTTAAAAGAACTATTGAATTTGTCCTGTTTCTGATTTAAGGTACAAAGTGCCTGTGCACTACTTTCCAGATGCAGTGTAAACTAAATTCCTAGTTGTCAGATTCCATGTCTCTAAAATGTGGCGGACAGAGACGGAATCAGAGAATC